>NW_025535512.1:0-94650 GCF_020615455.1 Coregonus clupeaformis
TTATCTATCTGATTGGCTAGTCACTTTGACCCCTACCTACATGTACATATTACCTCAACTAACAACACTGCTGCTACTCTGTTTATTATCTATCCTGATTGACTAGTCACTTTTACCCTACCTACATGTACATATTACTCAACTACTAACACTGCTGCTACTGTTAATATCCGATTGACTAGTCACACCCCCTACCTACATGTACAATACCTCAACTACCAACACTGCTGCTACTCTGTTATTATCTATCCTGACTGACTAGTCATTTTACCCTACCTACAAATATTACCTCAACCTAACACTCTGCTACTCTGTTTATTATCTATCCTGAGTGGCTAGTCACTTTACCCCTACCACATGACATATTACCCAACTACCAACACTGCTGCTATCTGTTTATTATCTACTGATTGACTAGTCACTTACCCACCTACATGTACATATTCTCAACTACCAACACTGCTGCTACTGTTTATGTATCTATCCTGATTGACTAGTCTTTACCCTCACCACATGTACATATTACCTCAACTAACAACACTGCTGCTACTCTGTTTATTATCTATCCGATGACAGTCTTACCCCTACCTACATGTACATAACTCAACTACCAACACTGTTGTAGTTTATTATCTATCCGGAGACTAGTCACTTTTACCCCTACCTACATGTACATATTACCTCAACTACAACACTCTTCTCTGTTTATTATCTATCCTGATTGACTAGTCTTTTACCCACCTACATGTACATATTACCTCAACTACCAACACTGCTAGACTGTTTATTATCTATCCGAGACTAGTCACTAACTACATGTACATATTACCTCAACTACCAACACTGCTGCTACTCTGTTTATTATCTATCCTGATTGACTAGTCACTTTTACCCCTACTACATGTGCATATTACTCAACTACCAACACTGCTGCTACTCTGTTTATTATCTATCCTGATTGACTAGCTCACTTACCCCCTACCTACATGTACATATTACCTCAACTACCAACACTGCTGCTACTCTGTTTATTATCTATCCTGATTGGCTAGTCACTTTACCCCTACCTACATGTACATATTAACTCAACTACCAACACTGCTGGCATCGTTTATTATCTATCCTGATTGGCTAGTCACTTTTAACCCCTACCTACATGTACATATTTCAACTACCAACACTGCTGCTACTCTGTTTATTATCTATCTGATTGATTAGTCACTTTTACCCCTACCTATGTACATATTACCCAACTACTAACACTACTGCTAGGTTATTATCTATCCTGATTGACTAGTCTTTTACCCCTACCTACATGTACATATTACCAACACCAACACTGCTGCTACCTGTTTATGATCATCCTGATTGGTAGTCACTTTTACCCTCCCTACCTACATGTACATATACCTCAACTACCAACACTGCTGCTACTCTGTTTATTATCTACCCGAGGCTAGTCACTACCCCTACCTCCCACAGACATATTACTCAACTACCAACACTGCTCTACTCTGTTTATTATCTATCCTGATTGACTAGTCACTTTTACCCCTACCTACATGTACATATTACTCAACTACCAACACTGCTGCTACCTGTTTATTATCTATCCTGAGCTGGTCAACTACCTACAGACATATTACCTCAACTACCAACACTGCTGCTACTCTGTTTATTATCTATCCTGATTGACTAGTCTTTTACCCTACCTAATGACAAACCTACACTAACACGCTTACTCTGTTTATTATCTATCCTGGATTGACTAGTACTTTTACTCCCTACGCCTACATGTAAACCTCAATTCACCTGGTACCTGCTCAAAGAACTTTTTTGAGTTAGTGCTACAGGATGCAAATTTCTGTTTGAAAAAAGTTAGCCTTTGCTTTCCTGACTGCTTGTGTATATTGGTTCCTAACTTCCTGAAAAGTTGCATATCGTGGGCTATTTGATGCTAATGCTGTACGCCACAGGATGTTTTTGTGCTGGTCAGGGCAGTCAAGTCTGAGGAGAACCAGGGGCTATCGGTTCTTAGTTCTGTATTTTTTGAATGGGCATGTTTATTTAAGATTGAGAATAAATCTTAAATAATGTATGTCTACCAATAAAATGTGATTTGATTTAGTCAACTGGAGTCTATACTTCTACATCGTCCTGGTGTTTACTGTGTTGGTGGACAGGGGGAAATGTTGCCATAGAGATTCTGACATCACTTTGTTTATCTGTGTGCAATCCTGTTTACTGATGATCCCCCAATGAGCAACCCCTGTCCCAGAATTTAATCAACTGTGTGGTTGTGTGTGTTTGAAAAACTAAAATAAGCTGTCCTGGAGCTGGGGTTTATTTGTGTGGCTGACACCTTTAGTTGGATGGCTGGGGTTGTGGTTGAGCGCCATGCTTTGATCTCACATCTCTACAGACTGTGGTTTGATGCTGAAGCTTCTTGGGATGTCAACGCATCAGGACATAACGGATTCTACCAAGGCAAATGGGAAACAGCCATTGCAATCAAGGCCAAAACATAGGTAGACACAAGCACGCACATACACACTCACACACAGGGTTTTGTATGTAGCTGCTCTCCTACCACAAACCTCTTGTATGAAACTAGTGGGATATTGTTTTTCTTGTTGTTCCAGACAATAACTAACTGGTCTGAAGGAAACATGAACCTTAGGGAGCCAGTATCTCTCAGAGTTCCTCTCCAATGAACTCTCTAACCTTCCAGCATCACATCAACACAAACAGCTCTCCTCATTCTCCTCCTACATTAGCACATAAACAGCTCCTCCATTTCTTCCCACATTAACAAACAGTTCATTTCCTCTACATTTACCATAAACAGCTCTCCATTTTCCTCACATCCAACACAAACAGCTCTCATCTCCTCTACATCAATACAAAAGCCTCCTCCATTCTCCTCTACATCAAACAAACAGCCTCCCTCATCTCTCCTCCACATCAACACAAAAGCTCATCATCTCTCTCCTCCACATCAACATCATTCCTCTCTCTATGTCTCAGTCAGTTGATTTCAACAGTGGACCTCTATTCCTCCTTCTCTCTCAATCTATTTTTTCTCTCTCTCTTTCTCTCGCTTCTGTCTCTCTCCCCAACCTAATCCCTTCCCACTTCGAAATACTACATACTTCATGTAAACTTCCTTCCTTTTAAAGTATAGTTTTTAGGAGAGAGAGAGAGAGAGAGGAAATCTCTTCCATTACTGATTCAGTCTGCCAGTTGATTGAAAACAGAGTGCACCCGTAGCTCTTCAGGGTCAGTCAGTCTGAGGGGTTTTTCACTGAATTCACCCACACACTACCTCTATGGAGGTCAGGAACGCTGGGAGAAGCTGCAGACCAATGGCTGCCTCCCAAACGGCCTCTACTCCCATCAGGGGCTCCCATAACGTTTTCACCCTTCGAGCAGGAACACCCCACTACGTCTACCACCCCCACTACGTCTACCATCCACTGCGTCTACTTCTGTGGGCACAAGCACTGTTCATGAAACAAACTGTTCTCATGAAACACAAACTTGTTGGTGGAGACAACATTTTTGCAGGTTTTAAACGATTTCCTGCAATTCTACACATTTTGTCGTGGGGTGCAGATCACATTTAGAAGTTTTAAAGCTAATTTTCTTGCAATTCTATACAAAATGTGTATTCACGCAATATTTGAGTGACGAACATTAGAACAAAATCTATTGGCAAAAAAACGTTAGCTGACATGGGCTACTTAATCTGGACATTTCTGACAAGTTATAAAAATAAAACTAGACTCCCTGCGGACCTGGCATCTTTTCACTCCCTCCTCTCTACATTTTCTTACTCTGTTTCTGCTGCTAAAGCCACTTTCTACCACTCTAAATGTCAAGCCTCTGCCTCTAACCCTGGAAGCTCTTTGCCACCTCCCTGCTGAATCCTTCCCCCTCCCTCCTCCTCTCTGGGGATGACTTCGTCAACCATTTTGAAAAGAAGGTTCAATCCGATCCTAGGGTTTATAAGTCTAATGACACTGCTGGTCCTGCTCACACTGCCTCACCCTATGCTTGACTTCTTTCTCCCCTCTCTCTCCAGATGAAATCTTGTGACTTAGTGACGGCCGACCGCCCAACAACCTGCCCGCTTGACCCTACTCCCACCTCTCTTCTCCAGACATTTCGAGACTTCTTCCTTACCACTCGCTCATCAACTCATCCTTGACCGCTGGCTATGTCCCTTCCGTCTTGAAGAGGGCGAGAGTTGCACCTCCTCAAAAACCTACCTCGATCCCTCCGATGTCCAACAACTACAGACCAGTATCCCCTTCTTTCTTTTCTCTCCAAAACTCTTGAGCATGCGTCTCTAGCCAATTCTCCTGCTATCTCTCTCAGAATTACCTTCTTGATCCAAACCAGTCAGGTTTCAAAACTGGTCATTCAACTGAGACAGCTCTTCTCTGTGTTCCACGGAGGTTTCCGCATTGCTAAAGCTAACTCTCTCTCTTCTGTCTCGTCCTTCTAGACCTGTCTGCTGCCTTTGATACTGTGAACCATCAGATCCTCCTCTCCACCCCTCTCCGATAGGGAACCGCGCGGCTCACTCTTGGATTGCGTCCTACCTGACCGTCGCTCCTACCAGGTGGCGTGGGCGAGAAGCTGTCTCCGCACCACGTGCTCTCACCATGGTGTCCCCAAGGCTCAGTTCTAGGCCCTCTCCTTTTCTCCCCTATCACACTCAAGTCACTTGGCTCTGTCATATCCTCACATGGCTTTCCTATCATTGCTACGCTGACGAACAACTAATTTTTCCTTTCCCCCTTCTGATAACCAGGTGGTGAATCGCATCTCTGCATGTCTGGCAGACATATCAGTATGGATGACGGATCACCACCTCCAGCTGAACCCTGGCAAGACGGAGCTGCTTTTCCTCCCCGGGGAAGGACTGCCCGCTCCATGATCTCGCCATCACGGTTGATAACTCCATTGTGTCCTCCTCCCAGAGTGCAAAGAACCTTGGCGTGACCCTGGACAACACCTGTCGTTTCTCCGCTAACATCAAAGCGGTGACCCGATCCTGCAGGTTCATGCTTCGTACAACATTCGTAGAGTAGGACCCTACCTTACACAGAAAGCGGCACAGGTTCTAATCCAGTAACTTGTCATCTCCCGCTTGACTACGCTTCCGCTGTTGGCTAGCCTCCCTGCCTGGCCATTAAACCCCACAACTCATCCAGAATGCCACGAGCCCGTCTGGTATTGACACCTTCCCAAGTTCTCTTCACGTCCCCCGCTCCTCCGCACACTCCACTGGCTTCCAGTTGAGGCTCGCATCTACTACAAAACCATGGTGCTTGCCTACGGAGCTGTGAGGGGAACGGCACTCTGTACCTTGGCTCTGATCAGTCCCTACACCCAAACGAGGGCATTATGTTCATCCTCCTCTGGCCTGCTGGCTCCTTCCTCTGCTGAAGCACAGTTCGCTCAGCCCAGTCAAACTGTTCGCTGCTTGGCACCTTAATGGTGGAACAAGCTCCCTCACGACGCCAGGACAGGCGGAGTCACTCACCACCTTCCGGAGACATTTGAAACCCCACCCTTTAAGGAATACCTGGGATAGGATAAAGTATCTCTCTACCCCCTTTACTCCAAACCCACCACCCCCAAAAATAAAAAAATAAATGGTAAAGTGGTTATCCCACTGGCTATAAGGTGAATGCACCCTATTTGTAAGTCGCTCTGGATAAGAGCGTCTGCTAAATGACGTAAATGTAAATGTTTCCCTTTGTAGTCCGTAGTAGTTTTTAATTTAAATTTATAATTTCACCTTTAATTAACCAGGTAAGCCAGTTGAGAACAAGTTCTCATTTACAACTGCGACCTGGCCAAGATAAAGCAAAGCAGTGCGATAAAAACAACAACACAGAGTTACATATGGGGTAAAACAAAACATAAAGTCAAAAATATAACAGAAAATATATATACAGTGTGTGCAAATGTAGCACAATGTAGCACAAAGGGACACAATAGACTTTCTCTCTCTATGAAAACAAGGTTTCACACACAGGAATGTATTGTGTTGAATGAATGGACATAAAGGCTCATTGAAATGAAACAATTAGATTTACAAATAGGAAATACACATGAACAAACAACTGTATATTGAATAGAAATGAAGTAAGAAATGATATTATTATACACACAGATGAGCTTGACACATATACACACAGACACCACTCCCCATATCTCTCCCCACCTCATCACCTCTAACACACAGACACCACTCCCCATATCTCTCCCACCTCATCACCTCTAACATACAGACACCACTCCCCCATATCTCTCCCCCACCTCATCACTCCTAACCCACAGACACCACTCCCCATATCCTCTCCCCACCTCATCACTCTAACACACAGACACCACTCCCCCATATCTCTCCCCCACCTCATCACCTCTAACACACAGACACCACTCCCCATATCTCTCCCCCACCTCATCACCTCCTAACATACAGACACCACTCCCCCATATCTCCCCCACCTCATCACCTCTAACACACAGACACCACTCCCCCATATCTCTCCCCACCTCACACCTCAACCTACAGACACCACTCCCCCATATCTCTCCCCACTCATCACCTCTAACATACAGACACCACTCCCCATATCTCTCCCCCACCTCATCACTCTAACACACAGACACCACTCCCCCATATCTCCCCCACCTCTATCACCTCTAACACACAGACACCACTCCCCCATATATCCCCACCTCATCACCTCTAACATACAGACACCACTCCCCATATCTCTCCCCCACCTCATCACAGACACACAACCCATATCTCTCCCCACCTCATCACAGACACCACTCCCCCATATCTCTCCCCCACCTCATCACCTCCTAACATACAGACACCACTCCCCATATCTCTCCCCACCTCATCACCCCTAACATAGATACCACCCCCATACCTCCCACTTATAACAGACACCACTCCCCATATCTCTCCCCACTCATCACCTCCTAACACACAGACACCACTCCCCATATCTCTCCCCCACCTCATCACCTCTAACATAAGACCTACTCCCCATATCTCTCCCCACTCATCACTCTAACATACAGACACCCACTCCCCATATCTCTCCCCACCTCATCACCTCCCCTAACACACAGACACCACTTCCCCCATATCTCCCCCACCTCATCACTCTAACATAAGACACCACTCCCCATATCTCTCCCCACCTCATCACCTCTAACATACAGACACCACTCCCCCATACTCTCCCCCACCTCATCACCTCTAACATACAGACACCACTCCCCCATATCTCTCCCCACCTCATCATCTCTAACATACAGACACCACTCCCCCCATATTCTCCCCCACCTCATCACTCTAACATCAGACACCACTCCCCATATCTCTCCCCACCTCATCACTCTAACACACAGACACCACTCCCCCATATCTCTCCCCCCACCTATCACCTCTAACACACAGACACCCACTCCCCCATATCTCTCCCCACCTCATCACCTCTAACACACAGACACCACTCCCCTATATCTCCCCCCACCTCACTCACCTCTAACACACAGACACCACTCCCCCATATCTCCCCCACTCATCACCTCCAACATACAGACACCACTCCCCATATCTCCCCCCACCTCATCACCTCTAACATACAGACACCACTCCCCATATCTCTCCCCCACCTCATCACCTCTAACACACAGACACCACTCCCCCCATATTCTCTCCCCCACCTCATCACCTCTAACACACAGACACCACTCCCCATACCCCCACCTCATCACCTCTAACAAACAGACACCACTCCCCATATCTCTCCCCACCTCATCACCTCTAACATACAGACACCACTCCCATATCTCTCCCCACCTCATCACAGACACCACTCCCCCATTCTCCCCACCTCATCACCTCTAACCTACAGACACCACCCCCATTTTCTCCCCCACCTCATCACCTCTAACCTACAGACACCACTCCCCCATATCTCTCTCCCCACCTCATCACAGACACCACTCCCCCATATCTCTCCCCCACCTCATCACCTCTAACCTACAGACACCACTCCCCAATTCCCCCCACCTCATCACAGACACCACTCCCCCATATCTATCCCCACCTCATCACCTCAACAACAGACACCACTCCCCATATCTCTCCCCACCTCATCACCTCTAACACAGACACCACTCCCCATATCTCTCCCCACTCATCACTCTAACATACAGACACCACTCCCCCATATCTCTCCCCCACCTCACACCTCTAACACACAGACACCACTCCCCCATATCTCTCCCCCACCTCTATCACCTCTAACACACAGACACCACTCCCCATATCTCTCCCCCCACCTCATCACCTCTAACACACAGACACCACTCCCCCAATCTCTCCCCAACTCATCACCTCTACACACACAGACACCACTCCCCCATCTCTCCCCCACCTCATCACCTCTAACACACAGACACCACTCCCCCATATCTCTCCCCACCTCATCACCTCTAACACACAGACACCACTCCCCCATATCCCCCCACTCATCACAGACACCACTCCCCATATCTCCCCCACCTCATCACCTCTAAACACAGACACCACTCCACCCATATCTCTCCCCCACCTCATCACTCTAACACACAGACACCACTCCCATATCTCTCCCCCACCTCATCACCTCTAACAACAGACACCACTCCCCCATATCTCTCCCCCACCTCATCACCTCTAACACACAGACACCACTCCCCCATATCTCCCCCCACCTCATCACCTCTAATATACAGACACCACTCCCCCCATATCTCTCCCCCACTCATCACCTCTAACATACAGACACCACTCCCATATCTCTCCCCCACCTCATCACCTCTAACATACAGACACCACTCACATACTCTCCCCACCTCATCACCCTAACACACAGACACCACTCCCCATATCTCTCCCCACTCATCACCTCAACACACAGACACTACTCCCCCATATCTCTCCCCCACCTCACTCACCTCTAACACACAGACACCACTTCCCCATATCTCTCCCCACCTCATCACCTCTAACACACAGACACCACTCCCCATATCTCTCCCCACCTCACTCACCTCTAACACACAGACACCACTCCAATCTCTCCCCACCTCATCACCTCTAACATACAGACACCACTCCCCCATATCTCTTCCCCACCTCATCACCTCTAACATAAGACACCACTCCCCATATTCCCCCCACCTCATCACCTCTAACACACAGACACCACTCCCCCATATCTCTCCCCCACCTCATCACCTCCTAACATACAGACACCACTCCCCCATATCTCTCCCCCCACCTCACACCTCTAATATACAGACACCACTCCCCATATCTCTCCCCCACCTCATCACAGACACCACTCCCCCCATATCTCTCCCCCACTCATCACCTCTAACACACAGACACCACTCCCCATATCTCTCCCCCACCTCATCACCTCCCAACACACAGACACCACTCCCCCATATCTCTCCCCCACCTCACTTAACACACGAGATACCACTCCCCCCATATCTCTCCCCCACCTCATCACCTCTAACACACAGACACCACTCCCCCAAATATCTCTCCCCACCTCATCACAGACACCACTCCCATATCTCCCCCACCTCATCACCTCCCTAACACACAGACACCACTCCACCCATATCTCTCCCCACCTCATCACTCTAACACACAGACACCACTCCCCCATATCTCTCCCCACCCATCACCTCTAACATACAGACACCACTCCCCCATATCTCTCCCCACCTCATCACCTCTAACACACAGACACCACTCCCCCCATATCTCTCCCCCCACCTCATCACCTCTAATATACAGACACCACTCCCCATATCTCTCCCCACCTCATCACCTCTAACATACAGACACCACTCCCCCCATATCTCTCCCCCCACCTCATCACCTCTAACATACAGACACCACTCCCCAATCTCCCCCACCTCATCACCTCTAACACTCAGACACCACTCCCCCCATATCTCTCCCCCACCTCATCACCTCTAACACACAGACACCACTTCCCATATCTCTCCCCACCTCATCACTCTAACACACAGACACCACTCCCCATATCTCTCCCCCCACCCTCATCACCTCTAACACACAGACACCACTCCCCATATCTCTCCCCCACCTCATCACCTCTAACATACAGACACCACTCCCCCATATCTCTTCCCCACCTCATCACCTCTAACATACAGACACCACTCCCCCATATCTCTCCCCCCACCTCATCACCTCTAACATACAGACACCACTCCCCCATACTCTCCCCCCACCTCATCACTCTAACACACAGACACCACTCCCCATATCTCTCCCCACCTCATCACCTCTAACATAAGACACCACTCCCCCATATCTCTCCCCCACCTATCACTCTAATATACAGACACCACTCCCCCATATTCTCCCCACCTTATCACAGACACCACTCCCCCATATCTCTCCCCACCTCATCACCTCTAACACACAGACACCACTCCCCAAACCCTCTCTCCCCACCTCATCACCTCTAACACACAGACACCACTCCCCATATCTCTCCCCCACCTCATCACCTCTAACACACAGACACCACTCCCCCCATATCTCTCCCCCACCTCATCACTCTAACACACAGACACCAATCTCCGACATATCTCTCCCCACCTCACCACCTCTAAACACAGACACCACTCCCCCATATCTCTCCCCACCTCATCACCTCTAACACACAGACACCACTTCCCCATACTCCCCCACTCATCACTCTAACATACAGACCACCACCCCCCATATCTCTCCCCACCTCATCACCTCTAACACAGACACCACTCCCCCCATATCTCTCCCCCACCTCATCACCTCTAACATACAGACACCACTCCCCATATCTCTCCCCACCTCATCACCTCTAACACACAGACACCACTCCCCCATATCTCTCCCCACCTCATCACTCCTAACACACAGACACCACTCCCCCATATCTCTCCCCACCTCATCACCTCTAACATACAGACACCACTCCCCCATATCTTCCCCACCTCATCACCTCTAACACACAGACACCACTCCCCCATATATCTCCCCACTCATCACCTCTAACATACAGACACCACTCCCCATATCTCTCCCCCCACCTCATCACAGACACACACCCCATATCTCTCCCCACCTCATCACAGATACCACTCCCCCATATCTCTCCCCACCTCATCACCTCTAACATCCACAGACACCACTCCCCATATCTCTCCCCCACTCATCACTCCTAACATAGACACCCACTCCCCATATCTCTCCCCACCTCATCACAGACACCACTCCCCCATATCTCTCCCCACCTCATCACCTCTAACACACAGACACCACTCCCCCATATTCTCTCCCCCACCTCATCACCTCTAACATACAGACACCACTTCCCCATATCTCCCCCCACCTCATCACCTCTAACATACAGACACCCACTCCCCATATCTCTCCCCCACTCATCACCTCTAACATACAGACACCACTCCCATATCTCTCCCCCACCTCATCACCTCTAACATACAGACACCACTCCCCCATATTCTCTCCCCACTCATCACTCTAACACACAGACACCACTCCCCATATCTCTCCCCCACTCATCACTCTAACATACAGATCACAACTCCCCCATATCTCTCCCCACCTCATCACCCTCTAACACAGACACCACTCCATATCCTCTCACCCATCACAGACACCACTCTATATCTCTCCCCTACCTCATCACAGACACCACTCCCCATATCTCTCCCCCACTCATCACCTCTAACATACAGACACCACTCCCATATTCTCCCCCACCTCACTCACCTCTAACTACAGACACCACTCCCCATTCTCCCCCACCATCACTCCTCCAACATAAGACACCACCCCCCCATACTCTGCCCCCACTCATCACCTCTAACATACAGACACCACTCCCCATATCCTCTCCCCCAACTCATCAACTCAACACAGACACCTACTCCCCATATCTCTCCCCACCTCTATCACCTCTAACACACAGACACCACTCAACCCCAAAGACACACTCCCGATCCCCCACCTCATTCTAACACACAGACACCACTCCCCATATCTCTCCCCCACCTCATCACTCTAAACACAGACACCACTCCCCCATATCTCTCCCCCACTCTATCATCTCTAACATACAGACACCACTCCCCATATCTCTCCCCCACCTCATCACCTCTAACACACAGACACCACTTCCCCCATATCTCTCCCCACCCATCATCACCTCTACACTCAACACAGACACCACTCCCCATATCCTCTCCCACCTCTATCTCCTCCCTAACAAAGACACCACTCCCATATCTCCCCCACCTCATCACTCTAACATACAGACACCACTCCCCATATCTCCCACCTCCATCACTCCATTAACACACAGACACCACTCCCACAATCTCTCCCCACCTCATCACCTCTAACATACAGACACCACTCCCCATATCTCCCACACATCACTCTAACACACAGACACCACTCCCCCATATCTCTCCCCACCTCATCACTCTAACACACAGACACCACTCCCCATATCTCTCCCCACCTCATCACCTCTAACATACAGACACCCTACCCCCCCTACTCTCTCCCCAACTCATCACCTCTAACACACAGACACCACTCCCCCATACCACCTCATCACCTCTAACAACAGACACCACTCCCCCATATCTCTCCCCACCTCATCACTCTAACATACAGACACCACTCCCATATCTCTCCACCTCATCACTCCTAACATACAGAACCCCCCCATATCTCTCCCCACCTCATAATCCTCTAACCTACAGACACCACTCCCCATATCTCTGCCCCACCTCATCACCTCTAAATAAGAACCACTCCCCCATATCTCTCCCCCTCACCTCACACAGACACCACTCCATATCTCTCCCCCACCTCATCACCTCTAACATACAGACACCACTCCCCATATCTCTCCCCCCCACTCATCACCTCTAACTCTACAGACACCACTCCCCCATATCTCTCCCCACCTCATCACCTCGTAACATACAGACACCACTCCCCCATATCTGAAACCCCACCTCATCACCTCTTTAACATACAGACACACCACTCCCCCATATCTCTCCCCCACCTCATCACAGACACCACTCCCCATATCCTCCCCCCTCATACCTCTAACAAAGACACCACTCCCCAATCTCTCCCCCACCTCATCACTCTAACACACAGACACCACTCCCCATATCTCTCCCCCACCTCATCACCTCTAACATACATACACCACTCCCAATCTCCCCCCCACCTCATCACAGACACCACTCCCCCATATCTCTCCCCCACCTCATCCCTCTAACATACAGACACCACTCCCCATATATCTCCCCCACCTCATCACCAACAACAGACACCACTCCCCCATATCTCTCCCCCACCTCATCACCTCCTAACACACAGGACACCACTCCCCCATATCTTTCCCCACTCATCACTCTAACACACAGACACCACTCCCATATCTCTCCCCCTCACTCCTCATCACAGACACTCACCCCCATATCTCTCCCCCACCACACTCTAACACAGACACCACTCCACCCATATCTCTCCCACCTCATCACTCTAACACACAGACACCACTCCCCACATCTCTCCCACCTCATCACCCTCTAACATACAGACACCTACCCATATCTCTCCCCCACCTCCATCACCTCTAATACACAGACACCACAACCCACTCAACCATCCCCACCTCATCATCTAACAACAGACACCACTCCCCATATCTCTCCCCACCTCACACCTCTAACATACAGACACCACTCCCCCCATATCTCTCCCCCACCTCATCACCTCTAAACACAGACACCACTCCACCCATATCTCTCCCCCACCCTCATCACTCAACACACAGACACCACTCCCCATATCTCTCCCCACCTCATCACCTCTAACATACTCTCCCCCACCTCATCACCTCGACTTCAGACACCACTCCCCCAACCTCTCCCCCACCTCATCACCTCTAACACATAGATACTACTCCCCATATTCTCCCCACCTCATCACCTCTAACATACAGACACCACTCCCCATTCTCCCCCCCACCTCATCACCTCTAACATACAGACACCACTCCCCCATATCTCTCCTCACCTCATCACCTCTAACACACAGACACCACTCCCCCATATCTCTCCCCCACCTCATCACCTCTCAACAACAGACACCACTCCACATCTCTCCCACCTCATCACCTCTAAAACAGACACCCCCAACCATCATTAACATAGACACCACTCCCCCATATCTCTCCCCACCTCATCACCTCTAACACACAGACACCACTCCCCCTATATCTTCCCCACCTCATCACCAACATAGAACCACTCCCCCATACTCTCCCCCTACCTCATCACTCTCTAACACACAGACACCACTCCCCCATATCTCCCCCACTCATCACCTCTAACACACAGACACCACTCCCCCATATCTCTCCCCCACCTCATCACCTCTAATATACAGACACCATCCCCATCTCTCCCCCACTCATCACTCTAAGACACAGACACCACTCCCCCATATCTCTCCCCACTCATCTCCTCTAACATACAGACACCACTCCCCCATAATCTCTCCCCCAACTCATCACCTCTAACACACAGACACTACTCCCATATCTCTCCCCCACCTCTATCACCTCTAACATAGACACCACTCCCCCATATCTCTCCCCACCTCATCACCTCTAACACAGACACCACCCCCCATTCTCTCCCCCACCATCACCTCTAAACACACAGACACCACTCCCCATATCTCTCCCCACCTCACACCTCTAACACACAGACACCACTCCCCCATATCTCCCCCACCTATCACCTCTAACATACCAGACACCACTCCCCCCATATCTCTCCCCCACCTCATCACCTCTAACACACAGACACCACTCCCCCATATCTCTCCCACTCATCACTCTAACATACTGTAGACACCACTCCCATATCTCTCCCCCACCTCATCACCTCTAACAACAGAACCACTCTTCTCCCCACCTCATCACAGACACCACTCCCCCATATCTCTCCCCCACCTCATCACTCTAACATACAGACACCACCCCCCATATCTCTCCCCCACCTCATCACTCTAAGACAACTCCCCCAATCTCTCCCCACCTCATCACCTCTACACACAGACACACTCCCCATATCTCTCCCCCACCTCATCACCTCTAACACACAGACACTCACTTCCCATATCTCTCCCCACTTACACTTAGACACCACCATCTTCCCTCACCTCATCACCTCTAACATACAGAACACCCCAATCCTCCCCCTCATCACCTCTATCACAGACACCACTCCCCATATCTCTCCCCCACCTCATCCCCTCTAACATAGACACCACTCCCACCATATCTCTCCCCCACCTCATCACCTCCTTATACACAGACACCACTCCCCATATCTCTCCCCCACCTCATCACCTCTAATACCACAGACACCACTCCCCCCATATCTCTCCCCCACCTCATCACTCTAACATACAGACACCACTCCCCCATCATCTCTCCCCCACCTCACTTACTCTATCATACAGATACCACTCCCCCTATCTCTCCCCCACCTCACTCACCTCTAACACAGACACCACTCCCCAATCTCTCCCCACCCTCATCACCTCTAACACACAGACACCACTCCCCCATATCTCTCCCCCACCTCATCACCTCTAATAAACAGACACCACTCCCCCATATCTCCCCCACCTATTCTAAACCCCCCATCTCTCCCCCACCTCATCACCTCTAACATACAGACACCACCCCCCATATCCCCACCTCACTCACCTCTAACATACAGACACCACTCCCCCATATCTCTCCCCACCCTCATCACCTCCCAACATACAGACACCACTCCCCATATCTCTCCCCCACTCATCACCTCTAACACACAGACACCACTCCCCCATACTCTCTCCCCCACCTCATCACCTCTAACATACAGACACCACTCCCCCATATCTCTCCCCACCTCATCACCTCTAATATACAGACACCACTCCCCATATCTCCCCCACCTCATCACAGACACCACTCCCATATCTCTCCCCACCTCATCACCTCCTAACACACAGACACCACTCCCCATATCTCTCCCCCTCACCTCATCACCTCTAACACAGACACCACTCCCCCCATATCTCTCCCCACCTCACACCTCTAACACAGAGCACCACTCCCCCATATCTCCCCCACCTCATCACCTCTAACACACAGACACCACTCCCCCATATCTCTCCCCCACCTCACCATCTCTAACACACAGACACCACTCCCCCATATCTCTCCCCCACCTCATCACCTCTAACACGACACCACTCCCCCAACTCTCCCCCACCTCATCACCTCTAACATACAGACACCACTCCCCCATATCTCTCCCCCACCTCTATCACCTCTAAACACAGACACCACTCCCCCATATCTCTCCCCCACCTCACTACTCTAACATACAGACACACACTCCCCATATCTCTCCACACTCATCCTCTAACACATAGACACCACTCCCCCCCATACTCTCTCACTCATCACTCTAAACACAGACACCACTCCCATATCTCTCCCCCACCTCATCACCTCCAACATACAGACACCACTTCCCATATCTCTCCCCACCTCATCACCTCTAACATAGACACCACCCCCCCATATCTCTCCCCACCTCATCACCTCTAACACACAGACACCACTCCCCATATCTCTCCCCCACCTCCATCACCTCTAACACACAGACACCACTCCCCATCTCTCCCCCACCTCATCACCTCTAACATACAGACACCACTCCCATACTCTCCCCACCTCATCACCTCTAACAAAGACACACACTCCCCATATCTCTCCCCACCTCATTTCAACACAGACACCACTCCCCCATATCCTCTCCCCCACCTCATCACCTCTAAATACAGATCCACCACTCCCCATATCTCTCCCCCACCTCTCACCTCTAACATACAGACACCACTCCCCATATCTCTCCCCACTCATCACCTCCCAACATACAGACACCACTCCCCATATCTCTCCCCACTATCACCTCTAACATAAAGACACCACTCCCCCATATCTCTCCCCCACTCATCACCTCTAACATACAGATACCACTCCCCCATATCTCTCCCCCACCTCATCACCTCTAACACAGACACCACTCCCATATCTCTCCCCCACCTCATCACAGACACCACTCCCCATATCTCTCCCCACCTCATCACCTCTAACACACAGACACCACTCCCCCATATCTCTCCACCACCTCATCACAGAACCACTCCCCCAATCTCTCCCCCACCTCATCACTCTAACACACAGACACCCACTCCCCATATCTCCCCCCACCTCATACCTCCTAACACACAGACACCACTCCCCATATCTCTCCCCCACCTCTATCACCTCTAACATACAGACACCACTCCCCATATCTCTCCCCTACCTCATCACCTCCTAACATAGACACCACCCCCCATATCTCTCCCCCACCTCATCACCTCTAAATACAGACACCACTCCCCATATCTCTCCCCACCTCATCACCTCTAACATACAGACACCACTCCCCCACTCTCTCCCCCACCTCATCACCTCTAACACACAGACACCACTCCCCCATATCTCTCCCCCACCTCATCACAGACACCACTCCCCATATCTCTCCCCACCTCATCACCTCTAACACACAGACACCACTCCCCCAATCTCTCCCCCACCTCTCACACGCTCTAACTATCACAGACACCACTCCCCCCATATCTCTCCCCACCTCATCACCTCTAACATACAGACACCACTCCCCCATATCTCTCCCCCACCTCATCACCTCTAACATACAGACACCACTCCCCAATCTCCCCCACCTCATCACCTCTAAAACAGACACCAATCTCTCCACCTCATCACCTCTAACACACAGACACCACTCCCCATATCTCTCCCCACCTTCACACCTCTAACATAAGACACAACTCCCCATATCTCTCTCCACCTCATCTCACTCTAATACACAGACACCACTCCCCATATCTCTCCCCACCTCATCACCTCCCCCATACTACCCATCACAGACACCACCCCATATCTCCCCACCTCCTCACTCTAACATACAGACACCACTCCCACTCCCCACATACTCTAACCTACAGACACCACTTCCCATATCTCTCCCCCACCTCACTCACACTCTAACATAGATACCACTCCCCAATCTCTGCCCCACTTATCACCTCTAAATAAGACACCACTCCCCCTCTCCCCCACCTCATCACCTAACACAGACACACTCCCCATATCTCACACCTCATCACCTCAACACACAGACACACTCCCCAATTCTCTCCCCACCTCATAAACAGACACCACTCCCCATATCAAATCTCCCCCACCTCATCCTCTAACACACAGACACCACTCCCATATCTCTCCCCACCTCATCACCTTTAACAAGACACCACTCTCATACTCTCCCCACCTCATCACCTCTAAACACAGACACCACTCCCCCATATCTCTCCCCCTCATCACTCTAAACAAGACACCACTCCCCATATCTCTCCACCTCATCACCTCTAAACCACAGACACCACTCCCCATATCTCCCCCACCTCATCACCTCTAACACAGACACCACTCCCCATATCTCTCCCCCACCTCATCACAGACACCACTCCCCATATCTCTCCCCACCTCATACCTCTAACATTTCCACAGACACCACTCCCCCATATATTTCCCACCTCATTACTCTAACATACAGACACCACTCCCCCATATCTCTCCCCCACCTCATCAACTCAACATACAGACACCACTCCCCCTTCATACTCTCCCCCACCTCATCACCTCTAACACACAGACACCACTCCCCATATCTCTCCCACCTCATCACCTCTAACATACAGACACCCACTCCCCATATCTCTCCCCACCTCATCACCTCTAACCATACAGACACCACTCCCCATATCTCTCCCCACCTCATCACTCTAACATACAGACACCACTCCCCATATCTCTCCCCCACCTCATCATCTCTAACACAGACACCACTCCCCATATCTCTCCCCACCTTAACACCTCTAACATACAGACACCACTCCCCCATATCTCTCCACCTCATCACCTCTAACACACAGACACCACTCCCCCATATCTCTCCCCACTCTCATCACCTCTAAAACACAGATACCACTCCCATATCTCTCCCCCACCTCATCACCTCTAACATACAGACACCACTCCCCATATCTCCCCCCACCTCATCACCTCTAACACACAGACACCACTCCCCCATATCTCCCCCACCTCATCACCTTCTAACATACAGACACCCCACTCCCCATATCTCTCCCCCACCTCATCACTCAACATACAGACACCACCCCCATTTCTCCCCCCACCTCACTCACCTCTAACACACAGACACCACTCCCCATATCTCTCCCCCACCTCATCACCCTCTAACACACAGACACCACCCCCATATCTCTCCCCACCTCTATCACTCTAACATACAGACACCACTCCCCCATATCTCTCCCACCTCATCACCTCTAACATACAGACACCACTCCCATATCTCTCCCCACCTCATCACCTCTAACACAGACACCAATCCCCCATATCTCTCCCCACTCATCACCTCTAATATACAGACACCACTCCCCATATCTCTCCCCCACCTCATCTCCCATACAGACACCACTCCCCATATCTCTCCCCACACCTCATCCACCTCTAACTCACACAGACACCACTCCCCATATCTCTCCCCCCACCTCATCACCTTCTAACATACAGACACCACTTCCCCATATCTCTCCCCACCTCATCACCTCTAACACACAGACACCACTCCCCCCATATCTCTCCCCACCTCATCACCTCCTAACACACAGACACCACTCCTCCATATCTCTCCCCCACCTCATCACCTCTAACATACAGACACCACTCCCCCATATCTCTCCCCCACCTCATCACCTCTAACCATACAGACACCACTCCCCATATCTCTCCCCCACCTCATCACCTCTAACATACAGACACCACTCCCCCATATCCTCCCCCACCTCATCACAGACACCACTCCCCTATATCTCTCCCCCACCTCATCACCTCTAACATACAGACACCACTCCCCATATCTCCTCTCCCCCACCTCATCACCTCCCTAACATACAGACACCACTCCCCCATATCTCTCCCCACCTCATCACCTCTAACATACAGACACCACTCCCCATATCTCCCCCCACCTCATCACCTCTAACACAGACACCACTCCCCCATATCCTCTCCCCCACCTCATCACAGACACCACTCCCATATCTCTCCCCACCTCATCCTCTAACACACAGACACCACTCCCCCATATCTCTCCCCCACCTCATCACCCTCTAACATACAGATACCACTCCCCATATCTCCCCCCCACCTCATCACCTCTAACTACAGACACCACTCCCCATATCTCTCCCCCACCTCATCACCTCTAACATACAGACACCACTCCCCATATCTCTCCCCACCTCATCACCTCTAACATACAGACACCACTCCCCCATATCTCTCCCCCACCTCATCACCTCTAACACACAGACACCACTCCCCCATATCTCTCCCCCACCTCATCACCTCTAACACACAGACACCACTCCCCCATATCTCTCCCCACCTCATCACCTCTAACACACAGACACCACTCCCCCATATCTCTCCCCCACCTCATCACCTCTAACAACAGACACCACTCCCCATATCTCTCCCCCACCTCATCACCTCTAACATACAGACACCACTCCCATATCTCTCCCCACCTCATCACCTCTAACATACAGACACCACTCCCCCATATCTCTCCCCACCTCATCACCTCTAACATACAGACACCACTCCCCATATCTCTCCCCCACCTCATCACCTCTAACACACAGACACCACTCCCCCATATCTCTCCCCCCACCTCATCACAGACACCACTCCCCCATATCTCTCCCCCACCTCATCACCCTAACATACAGACACCACTCCCCCATATCTCTCCCCCACCTCATCACCTCTAACCTACAGACACCACTCCCCCATATCTCTGCCCCACCTCATCACCTCTAACATACAGACACCACTCCCCATATCTCTCCCCCACCTCATACAGACACCACTCATATCTCTCCCACCTATCACCTCTAACATACAGACACCACTTCCCATATCTCTCCCCCACCTCATCACCTCTAACCTACAGACACCACTCCCCCATATCTCTCCCCCACCTCATCACCTCTAACATACAGACACCACTCTCCCATATCTCCCCACCTCATCACCTCTAACACACAGACACCACTCCCCCATATCTCTCCCCCACCTCATCACACAGACACCACTCCCCATATCTCCCCCCACCTCATCACCTCTAACAACAGACACCACTCCCCATATCTCTCCCCCACCTCATCACCTCTAACACACAGACACCACCCCCATATCTCTCCCCCACCTCATCACCTCTAACATACAGACACCACTCCCATATCTCTCCCCCACCTCATCACCTCTAAGACACACACTCACCTCCCATATCTCTCCCCCACCTCATCACTCTAACACACAGACACCATCCCCCATATCTCTCCCCCACCTCATCACCTCTAACACAGACACCACTCCCCCATATCTCTCCCCCACCTCATCACTCTAACATACAGACACCACTCCCCCATATCTCTCCCCCACCTCATCACCTCTAACACACAGACACCACTCCCCATATCTCTCCCCACTCATCACCTCTAACATACAGACACCACTCCCCCATATCTCTCCCCACCTCATCACTCTAACACAGACACCACTCCCCATATCTCTCCCCCCACCTCATCACCTCTAACATACAGACACCACTCCCCATATCTCTCCCCCACCTCATCACCTCTAACACACAGACACCACTCCCCCATATCTCTCCCCACCTCATCACCTCTAACATACAGACACACTCCCCCATATCTCTCCCCCACCTCATCACCTCTAACAACAGACACCACTCCCCATATCTCTCCCCCACCTCATCACATCTAAAGACACCACTCCCCCATATCTCTCCCCACCTCATCACCTCTAACATACAGACACCACTCCCCCATATCTCTCCCCCACCTCATCACCTCTAACATCAGACACCACTCCCCCATATCTCTCCCCCACCTCATCACCTCTAACATACAGACACCACTCCCCCATATCTCTCCCCCACCTCATCACCTCTAACATACAGACACCACTCCCCCACATCTCTCCCCCACCTCACACCTCTAACATACAGACACCACTCCCCCCCATATCTCTCCCCACCTCATCACCTCTAACATACAGACACCACTCCCCATATCTACCCCCACCTCATCTACAGACACCACTCCCCATATCTCTCCCCCACCTCATCACCTCTAACACACAGACACCACTCCCCCATATCTCTCCCCACCTCATCACCTCTAACATAGACACCACTCCCCATATCTCTCCCCCCACCTCATCACCTCTAACATACAGACACCACTCCCCATATCTCTCCCCCACCTCATCACCTCTAACATACAGACACCACTCCCCCATATCTCTCCCCACCTCATCACCTCTAACATACAGACACCACTCCCCATATCTCTCCCCCACCTCATCACCTCTAACATACAGACACCACTCCCCCACTATCTCTCACCCCACCTCATCACCTCTAACATACAGACCTACTCCATATCCTCACCTCATCACCTCACTAGACACCACCCCCATATCTCTCCCCACCTCATCACCTCTAACATTACAGACACCACTCCCCCATATCTCTCCCCCACCTCATCACAGACACCACTCCCCATATCTCTCCCCCACCTCATCACCTCTAACATACAGACACCACTCCCCCATATCTCTCCCCCCACCTCATCACCTCTAACATACAGACACCACTCCCCCATATCTCTCCCACCTCATCACCTCTAACACACAGACACCACTCCCCCATATCTCTCCCACCTCATCACTCTAACATACAGACACCACTCCCCATATCTCTCCCCCATCACTCTAACATACAGACACCACTCCCCATATCTCTCCCCCACTCATCACCTCTAACATACAGACACCACTCCCCCATATCTCTCCCCCCACCTCATCATCTCTAACATACAGACACCACTCCCCCATATCTCTCCCCCCTCATCACCTCTAACATACAGACACCACTCTCCCCATATCTCTCCCCCACCTCATCACCTCTAACACACAGACACCACTCCCCCCATATCTCTCCCCCCACCTCATCACCTCTAAAACACACAGACACCACTCCCCCATATCTCTCCCCACCTCATCACCTCTAACATACAGACACCACTCCCCATATCTCTCCCCACCTCATCACCTCTAAACACAGACACCACTCCCCATATCTCTCCCCACCTCATCACTCTAACACACAGACACCACTCCCCCATATCTCTCCCCACCTCATCACCTCTAACACACAGACACCACTCCCTCCCCATATCTCTCCCCCACCTCATCACCTCTAACACACAGACTCCACCATCATATCTCTCCCCACCTCATCACCTCTAACATACAGACACCACTCCCCCATATCTCTCCCCCACCTCATCACCTCTAACCTACAGACACCACTCCCCCATATCTCTCCCCCACCTCATCACCTCTAACATACAGACACCACTCCCCCATATCTCTCCCCCACCTCATCACCTCTAACACACAGACACCACTCCCCCATATCTCTCCCCCACCTCATCACCTCTAACATACAGACACCACTCCCCCATATCTCTCCCCCACCTCATCACCTCTAACCTACAGACACCACTCCCCCATATCTCTCCCCCACCTCATCACCTCTAACCTACAGACACCACTCCCCCATATCTCTGCCCCACCTCATCACCTCTAACATACAGACACCACTCCCCCCATATCTCTCCCCCACCTCATCACAGACACCACTCCCCCCATATCTCTCCCCCACCTCATCACCTCTAACATACAGACACCACTCCCATATCTCTCCCCCCACCTCATCACCTCTAACCCACAGACACCACTCCCCCATATCTCTCCCCCACCTCATCACCTCTAACATACAGACACCACTCCCCACATCTCCCCCCACCTCATCACAGACACCACTCCCCCATATCTCTCCCCCACCTCATCACCTCTAACATACAGACACCACTCCCCCATATCTCTCCCCTACCTCATCACAGACACCACTCCCCATATCTCTCCCCCACCTCATCACCTCTAACATACAGACACCACTCCCCATATCTCTCCCCCACCTCATCACCTCCTAACACACAGACACCACTCCCCATATCTCTCCCCACCTCATCACCTCTAACACACATACACCACTCCCCCATATCTCTCCCCCACCTCATCACAGACACCACTCCCCATATCTCTCCCCCACCTCATCCCCTCTAACATACAGACACCACTCCCCCATATCTCTCCCCCACCTCATCACCTCTAACATACAGACACCACTCCCCCATATCTCTCCCCCACCTCATCACCTACACAGACACCACTCCCCATATCTCTCCCCACCTCATCACCTCTAACACACAGACACCACTCCCCACATCCCTCTCCCCACCTCATCACACAGACACCACTCCCCCATATCTCTCCCCCACCTCATCACCTCTAACACACAGACACCACTCCCCCATATCTCTCCCCACCTCATCACCTCTAACATACAGACACCACTCCCCCATATCTCTCCCCCACCTCATCACCTCTAACACACAGACACCACTCCCCATATCTCTCCCCACCTCATCACCTCTAACATACAGACACCACTCCCCCATATCCTCTCCCCCACCTCATCACCTCTAACATACAGACACCACTCCCCCATATCTCTCCCCCACCTCATCATAACACACAGACACCACTCCCCATATCTCTCCCCCACCTCATCACTCTAACACAGACACCACTCCCCCATATCTCTCCCCCACCTCATCACCTCTAACACACAGACACCACTCCATATCTCTACCTCATCACCTCTAACACACAGACACCACTCCCCCATATCTCTCCCCCACCTCATCACCTCTAACATACAGACACCACTCCCCATATCTCT
Source organism: Coregonus clupeaformis (assembly GCF_020615455.1). NCBI lineage: Eukaryota > Metazoa > Chordata > Actinopteri > Salmoniformes > Salmonidae > Coregonus > Coregonus clupeaformis. The sequence goes on from NW_025535512.1 coordinate 25,372, forward strand.
CCCCCACCTCATCACCTCTAACACAAGACACCACTTTAGACCCACTCCCATATCTCTCCCCCTCATCACCTCTAACAGACACCACTCCCCAATATCTCTCCCCCACCTCATCACCTCTAACATACAGACACCACTCCCCCATATCTCTCCCCACCTCATCACCTCTAAACAGACACCACTCCCCCATATCTCTCCCCCACCTCATCCCTCTAACACAGACACCACTCTCATCTCTCCCCACCTCATCACCTCTAACACACAGACACCACTCCCCCCATATCTCTCCCCCACTCTATCACCTCTAACACACAGACACCACTCCCCCATATCTCTCCCCACCTCATCACCTCCCTAACACACAGACACCACTTCCCATATCTCTCCTAATCCTCTAACACAGACACTACTCTATATCTCTCCCCCACCTCATCACCTCTAACATACAGCCACCCATTTCCACAACACAGACACCACTCCTATCTCTCACCTCACCTCTAACACACAGACACTCACCATCCTCCCTACCTCATCACCTCTAACATACAGTACACCACTCCTCATATCTCACCATCACTTAAGACACCACCCCATATCTCTCCCCACCTCATCACCTCTAACACACAGACACCACTCCCCCATATCTCTCCCCCACCTCATCACCTCTAACATACAGACACCACTCCCCCCATCTCTCCCCACCTCATCACCTCTAACACACAGACACTACCCCCATATCTCTCCCACCTCATCCTCTAACACCAGACACCACTCCCCCATATCTCTCCCCACCTCATCACTCTAACACACAGACACCACTCCCCATATCTCTCCCCCACCTCATCACCTCTAACACACAGACACCACTCCCCCATATCTCTCCCCCACCTCATCACCTCTAACACAGGACACCACTCCCCCATATCTCTCCCCCACTCATCACCTCTAACATACAGACACCACTCCCCCATATCTCTCCCCCACCTCATCACCTCTAACATACAGACACCACTCCCCATATTCTCCCCACCTCATCACCTCTAACATACAGACACTCTCTCCCCATATCTCTCCCCCACCTCATCACCTCAAATACAGACACCACTCCCCATATCTCTCCCCCACCTCATCACCTAAAACAGACACCACTCCCCATATCTCTCCCCCACCTCATCACCTCTAACATACAGACACCACTCCCCATATCTCTCCCCCACCTCATACCTCTAACACACAGACACCACTCCCCCATATCTCTCCCCACCTCATCACCTCTAACATACAGACACACTCCCCATACTCTCCCCCACCTCATCACAGACACCACTCCCCATATCTCCCCCATCAAACACCTCATCACCTCTAAACACAGACACCACTCCCCATATCTCTCCCCCACCTCATCACCTCTAACATACAGACACCACTCCCCCATATCTCTCCCCCACCTCATCACCTAAGACACCACTCCCCATTCTCCCACCTCATCACCTCTACACAGACACCACTCCATATCTCTCCCCACCTCATCACAGACACCACTCCCCCATATCTCCCCCACCTCATACCTCTAACATACAGACACCACTCCCATATCTCTCCCCCACCTCATCACCTCTAACACACAGACACCACTCCCCCATATCTCTCCCCCACCTCATCACCTCTAACACACAGACCACTCCCCCATATCTCCCCCCCACCTCATCACCTCTAACAACTCAACAGAACCTCCCCCATATCTCTCCCCCACCTCATCACCTCTAACATACAGACACCACTCCCCCATATCTCTCCCCACCTCATCACCTCTAACATACAGACACCACTCCCCATATCTCTCCCCACCTCATCACCTCTACACACAGACACTACTCCCCCATATCTCTCCCCCACCTCATCACCTCTAACATACAGACACCACTCCCCATATCTCTCCCCACCTCATCACCTCTAACATACAGACACCACTCCCCCATATCTCTCCCCACCTCATCATACAGACACCACTCCCCCATATCTCTCCCCCACCTCATCACCTCTAACACACAGACACCACTCCCCCATATCTCTCCCCACCTCATCACCTCTAACACACAGACACCACTCCCCCATATCTCTCCCCCCACCTCATCACCTCTAACACACAGACACCACTCCCCCATATCTCTCCCCCACCTCATCACCTCTAACACACAGACACCACTCCCCCATATCTCTCCCCACCTCATACCTCTAACACACAGACACCACTCCCCCATATCTCTCCCCCACCTCATCACCTCTAACATACAGACACCACTCCCCCCATATCTCCCCCCACCTCATCACCTCTAACATACAGACACCACTCCCCCATATCTCTCCCCACCTCATCACCTCTAACACAGACACCACTCCCCCACATATCTCTCCCCCACCTCATCACCTCTAACATACAGACACCACTCCCCCCATATCTCTCCCCCACCTCATCACCTCTAACACACAGACACCACTCCCCCATATCTCTCCCCCCACCTCATCACCTCTAACACAGACACCACTCCCCCATATCTCTCCCCCACCTCATCACCTCTAACACACAGACACCACTCCCCCATATCTCTCCCCCACCTCATCACCTCTAACATACAGACACCACTCCCCCATATCTCTCCCCCACCTCATCACCTCTAACACACAGACACCACTCCCCCATATCTCCCCCCCACCTCATCACCTCTAACACACAGACACCACTCCCCCATATCTCTCCCCCACCTCATCACCTCTAACATACAGACACCACTCCCCCATATCTCTCCCCCACCTCATCACCTCTAACATACAGACACCACTCCCCATATCTCTCCCCCACCTCACTCACCTCTAACATACAGACACCACTCCCCATATCTCTCCCCACACCTCATCACCTCTCCCCATATCTCTCCCCACCTCATCTCCTCTATCACCACAGACAACCATTCCCCATATCTCTCCCCCACCTCATCACCTCTAACATACAGACACACACTCACATCTCTCCCCCCACCTCATCACCTCTAACACACAGACACCACTCCCCCATATCTCTCCCCCACCTCATCACCTCTAACACACAGACACCACTCCCCCATCTCTCCCCCACCTCATCACAGACACCACTCCCCCATATCTCTCCCCCACCTCATCACTAAACAGACACCACTCCCCCATATCTCTCCCCCACCTCATCACCTCTAACACACAGACACCACTCCCCCATATCTCCCCCACCTCATCACCTCTAACACACAGACACCACTCCCCATATCTCCCCCCACCTCATCACCTCTAACACAGACACCACTCCCCCATATCTCTCCCCACCTCATCACAGACACCACTCCCCATATCTCTCCCCCACCTCATCACCTCTAACACACAGACACCACTCCCCCATATCTCTCCCCCACCTCATCACCTCTAACACACAGACACCACTCCCCCCATATCTCTCCCCCACCTCATCACCTCTAACATACAGACACCACTCCCCCATATCTCTCCCCCACCTCATCACCTCTAACATACAGACACCACTCCCCCATATCTCTCCCCACCTCATCACCTCTAACATACAGACACCACTCCCCATATCTCTCCCCCACCTCATCACCTCTAACATACAGACACCACTCCCCATATCTCTCCCCCCACCTCATCACCTCTAACATACAGACACCACTCCCCCATATCTCTCCCCCACCTCATCACCTCTAACATACAGACACCACTCCCCCATATCTCTCCCCCACCTCATCATTAACAACAGACACCACTCCCCCATATCTCCCCACCTCATCACTCTAACACACAGACACCACTCCCCCATATCTCTCCCCCACCTCATCACCTCTAACAACAGACACCACTCCCCATATCTCTCCCCCACCTCATCACCTCTAACAAAGACACCACTCCCCCATATCTCTCCCCCACCTCATCACCTCTAACACACAGACACCACTCCCCATATCTTCCCCCACCTCATCACTCATACAGACACCACTCCCCCATATCTCCCCCACCTCATCACCTCTAACATACAGACACCACTCCCCATATCTCTCCCCCACCTCATCACCTCTAACACACAGACACCACTCCCCATATCTCTCCCCCACCTCATCACCTCTAACATACAGACACCACTCCCCATATCTCTCCCCCACCTCATCACCTCTAACATACAGACACCACTCCCCATATCTCTCCACCTCATCACCAGACACACTCCCCCATATCTCTCCCCCACCTCATCACCTCTAACACACAGACACCACTCCCCATATCTCTCCCCCACCTATCACCTCTAACATACAGACACCACTCCCCCATATCTCTCCCCCACCTCATCACCTCTAACATACAGACACCACTCCCCATATCTCTCCCCCACCTCATCACCTCTAACATACAGACACCACTCCCCCATATCTCTCCCCCACCTCATCACCTCTAACATACAGACACCACTCCCCCATATCTCTCCCCCACCTCATCACCTCTAACACACAGACACCACTCCCCATATCTCTCCCCACCTCATCACCTCTAAACACAGACACCACTCCCCATATCTCCCCCACCTCATCACCTCTAACATACAGACACCACTCCCCATATCTCTCCCCACCTCATCACCTCTAACATACAGACACCACTCCCCCATATCTCTCCCCCACCTCATCACCTCTAACATACAGACACCACTCCCCCATATCTCTCCCCCACCTCATCACCTCTAACATACAGACACCACTCCCCCATATCTCTCCCCCACCTCATCACCTCTAACATACAGACACCACTCCCCCATATCTCTCCCCCCACCTCATCACCTCTAAACAGACACCACTCCCCCATATCTCTCCCCCACCTCATCACCTCTAACACACAGACACCACTCCCCCATATCTCTCCCCCACCTCATCACCTCTAACACACAGACACCACTCCCCATATCTCTCCCCCATCACCTCTAACACACAGACACCACTCCCCCATATCTCTCCCCCACCTATCACCTCTAACATACAGACACCACTCCCCCATATCTCTCCCCCACCTCATCACCTCCTAACATACAGACACCACTCCCCCATATCTCTCCCCACCTCATCACCTCTAACATACAGACACCACTCCCCCATATCTCTCCCCCACCTCATCACCTCTAACATACAGACACCACTCCCCCATATCTCTCCCCCACCTCATCACCTCTAACATACAGACACCACTCCCCATATCTCTCCCCACCTCATCACCTCTAACAACAGACACCACTCCCCCATATCCTCAAATTCCCCACCTCATCACTCTAACACAGACACCACTCCCCATATCTCTCCCCCACCTCATCACCTCTAACACAGACACCACTCCCCATATCTCTCCCCCACCTCATCACCTCTAACAACAGACACCACTCCCCATATCTCTCCCCCACCTCATCACCTCTAACACAGACACCACTCCCCCATATCTCTCCCCCACCTCATCACTCTAACATACAGACACCACTCCCCCATATCTCTCACCACCTCAACAGACACCACTCCCCATATCTCTCCCCCACCTCATCACCTCTAACACAGACACCACTCCCCCATATCTCTCCCCACCTCACCTCAATATCACAGACACCACTCCCCATATCTCTCCCCCACCTCATCACCTCTAACAACAGACACCACTCCCCCATATCTCTCCCCCACCTCATCACCTCTAACTACAGACACCACTCCCCATATCTCTCCCCACCTCATCACCTCTAACATACAGACACCACTCCCCCATATCTCTCCCCACCTCATCACCTCTAACACAGACACCACTCCCCCATATCTCTCCCCCACCTCATCATCACAGACACCACTCCCCCATATCTCTCCCCCACCTCATCACCTCTAACACAGACACCACTCCCCCATATCTCCACCTCATCACAGACACCACTCCCCATATCTCTCCCCCCACCTCATCCCTCTAGCACAACACCACTCCCCCATATCTCTCCCCCACCTCATCACCTCTAACATACAGACACCACTCCCCCATATCTCTCCCCCACCTCATCACCTCTAACATACAGACACCACTCCCCATATCTCTCCCCCACCTCATCACCTCTAACTACAGACACCACTCCCCATATCTCTCCCCACCTCATCACCTCTAACTACAGACACCACTCCCCCATATCTCTCCCCCACCTCATCACAAACACCCTACTCAACATACAGACACCACTCCCCATATCTCTCCCCCACCTCATCACCTCTAACATACAGACACCACTCCCCCATATCTCTCCCCACCTCATCACCTCTAACATACAGACACCACTCCCCCATATCTCTCCCCCACCTCATCACCTCTAACATACAGACACCACTCCCACATATCTCCCCACCTCATCACTCTAATACAGACACCACTCCCCCATATCTCTCCCCACCTCATCACGACACTACTCCATATCTCTAACACACAGACACTCCCTCATATCTCTCCCCCACCTCATCACCTCTAACAACAGACACCACTCCCCATATCTCTCCCCACCTCATCACCTCTAACATACAGACACCACTCCCCCATATCTCTCCCCACCTCATCACAGACACACTCCCCCATATCTCTCCCCCACCTCATCACCTCTAACACACAGACACCACTCCCCCATATCTCTCCCCACCTCAACACAGACACCACTCCCCCATATCTCTCCCCACCTCATCACCTCTAACATACAGACACTACTAAAAGACCACTTCCCCATATCCTCCCCACCTCATCGGACTCGAGACACCATCTCCCATATCTCTCCCCCACCTCATCACCTCTAACATACAGACACCCCTCCCCATATCTCTCCCCACCTCATCACCTCTAACACACAGACACCACTCCCCCATATCTCTCCCCCACCTCATCACCTCTAACATACAGACACCACTCCCCCCATATCTCTCCCCCACCTCATCACCTCTAACACACAGACACCACTCCCCCATATCTCTCCCCCACCTCATCACCTCTAACATACAGACACCACTCCCCCCATATCTCTCCCCCACCTCATCACCTCTAACATACAGACACCACTCCCCATATCTCTCCCCCACCTCATCACCTCTAACCTCACAGACACCACTCCTCCTGTGAAGTACACAGAGAAGGAGTGATGTAGGGGTGAAGTACACAGAGAAGGAGTGATGTAGGGTGAAGTACACGGAGAAGGAGTGATGTGGGGAGAAGGGGTGAAGTACACAGAGAAGGAGTGATGTAGGGGTGAAGTACACAGAGAAGGAGTGATGTAGGAGTGAAGTACACAGAGAAGGAGTGATGTAGGGGTGAAGTACACAGAGAAGGAGTGATGTAGGAGTGAAGTACACAGAGAAGGAGTGATGTAGGAGTGAAGTACACGAGAAGGGGAGTGATGTGAGGGGGTGAAGTACACAGAGGATGAGTGATGTAGGGGTGAAGTACACAGAGAAGGAGTGATGTAGGGGTGAAGTACACAGAGAAGGAGTGATGTAGGGGTGAAGTACACAGAGAAGGAGTGATGTAGGGGTGAAGTACACAGAGAAGGAGTGATGTAGGAGTGAAGTACACAGAGAAGGAGTGATGTAGGAGTGAAGTACACAGAGAAGGAGTGATGTAGGGGTGAAGTACACAGAGAAGGTGTGATGTAGGAGTGAAGTACACAGAGAAGGAGTGATGTAGGAGTGAAGTACACAGAGAAGGAGTGATGTAGGAGTGAAGTACACAGAGAAAGAGTGATGTAGGGGTGAAGTACACAGAGAAGGAGTGATGTAGGGGTGAAGTACACAGAGAAGGAGTGATGTAGGAGTGAAGTACACAGAGAAGGAGTGATGTAGGGGTGAAGTACACAGAGAAGGAGTGATGTAGGGGTGAAGTGCACAGAGAAGGAGTGATGTAGGTAAGTATGCCATGTTGTCAGCCGGTTATTGTCGTGTAAAAGGCTGCCAGTCTCACAGTAATTGACCGTTAATGATCATAAACATGTTTACCATCTCCTGGCCTCCATGTGTGCCTTTAAAACAGTCTAATACATCTATTGAATATACACCATGACAGTAAATCCATTATTTATTTTAGTCAGGTCTAAAGAAACATTATGATATGAAGAAAATGTATTTCAGAAGAACAGAATATGAGTTGTCCTACCGTATGTTAACTGGCTGTGCTCCATGCCTGTAGGCTTGTTCATTTAGCAGACAAGACATGCTTATAAGTCCCACACCATTATTTTCTATTATATGATTTTATAGTAAGAAGAATATAATTGAACTTAGCTGAATTAAATAGAAAGGAGATTTTTCCCATTTGCACACACAGCATGAAGTGGCTCTGTTGAGCGCTAAAGGGATCATTTGAAACAGGTCTTATACCATAGATTTAGAGTTATTTGACAACTTTAGTCGTGAATGATACAAACCTTAGAATGTCTAAGAAATAAACACATTTTTACATTTACATTTTAGTCATTTAGCAGACGCTCTTATCAAAAGCGACTTACAGTTAGTGAGTGCATACATTTTCATACTGGCCCCCCGTGGGAATCGAACCCACAACCCTGGCATTGCAAACGCCATGCTCTACCAACTGAGCTACATCCCTGCCAGCCATTCCCTCCCCTACCCTGGACGACGCTGGGCCAATTGTGCGCCGCCCCATGGGTCAAACATAGATGGGCTGCATGATGCAACAATAGGCTATTGATGATTTCAGAAAGTCACAAAAAAAGCTTGCGCTCTGTTCCTTGCCTCAGGCTGCACACGCTGTTCTCTCATCAGGTGATCATATTTTCACCCATCAGACTATTCTCAATTTTGTCTTTACTAATATATAAAATGAGTTTGGATTTAGAATGGCCCATTATCAAATGGGCAGGAACAAGGGAAAGAAGACGTCATCTGTATGCACTGGAATACCTGGCTACTCCTGGAATACCTGGCTACTCCTGGAATACCTGGCTACTCCTGGAAATACATGGCTACTCCTGGAAATACATGGCTACTCCTGGAATACCTGGCTACTCCTGGAAATACATGGCTACTCCTGGAATACCTGGCTACTCCTGGAAATACATGGCTACTCCTGGAAATACATGGCTACTCCTGGAATACCTGGCTACTCCTGGAAATACATGGCTACTCCTGGAATACCTGGCTACTCCTGGAAATACATGGCTACTCCTGGAATACCTGGCTACTCCTGGAAATACATGGCTACTCCTGAAATACATGGATACTCCTGGAATACCTGGCTACTCCTGGAATACCTGGCTACTCCTGGAAATACATGGCTACTCCTGGAATACCTGGCTACTCCTGGAAATACATGGCTACTCCTGGAATACATGGCTACTCCTGGAAATACATGGCTACTCCTGGAATACCTGGCTACTCCTGGAAATACATGGCTACTCCTGGAAAACCTGGCTACTTCTGTAAATACATGGCTACTCCTGGAATACCTGGCTACTCCTGGAATACCTGGCTACTCCTGGAAATACATGGCTACTCCTGGAAATACATGGCTACTCCTGGAATATCTGGCTACTCTTGGAATACCTGGCTACTCCTGGAAAACCTGGCTACTCCTGGAATACATGGCTACTCCTGGAATACATGGCTACTCCTGGAAATACATGGCTACTCCTGGAAATACATGGCTACTCCTGGAATACCTGGCTACTCCTGGAATACCTGGATACTCCTGGAATACATGGCTACTCCTGGAATACATGGCTACTCCTGGAATACATGGCTACTCCTGGAATACCTGGCTACTCCTGGAATACCTGGCTACTCCTGGAATACCTGGCTACTCCTGGAATACATGGCTACTCCAGATTTTTCACTCCATACATCAACCACTGTTTGAGGAGCATGCACCCTTTCGCTGCCCAACAGGGGATATTCCGCCCGACTCTGTATGCCATGGGCTCTCCAACACTGTTCCTTTAGCTACCCAGTACTCCGTATGCCATGGGCTCTCCAACCCTGCTCCACCAGCTACCCAGTACTCCGTATACCATGGGCTCTCCAACCCTGTTCCTCCAGCTACCCAGTACTCCGTATGCCATGGGCTCTCCAACCCTGTTCCTCCAGCTACCCAGTACTCCGTATGCCATGGGCTCTCCAACCCTGTTCCTGCAACTACCCAGTGCATCATTTGGGAAACCTAGTGAAATCTGTTCGGGAACATCAATAGTAACATGTTTTCTAAATGAAATATATTTCATTAAACTGTTGACAGCCCCTCTGTCTGTGCACTAGAGAAAGGAATGAAGGAGAGAGAGGAGAGCTGGAAACACACAGTGGGGAGATATTCTGGAGCTAAAGGTCATGTGTCAGCCTATGAATTATGAAAATATAAAACAATGCCGTATTACTAGGCTATTCAAAATCAAATACAAATTCACTAATTGTAGGCTGACTCTGTAAGACACCCTGCACAATCAATGAACCAACAGCATCACCTAGACCTATACGTTCTCTCCCAATGAACCAACAGCATGGCCTAGACCTATACGTTCTCTCCCAATGAACCAACAGCATCACCTAGACCTATACGTTCTCTCCCAGTGAACCAACAGCATCACCTAGACCTATACGTTCTCTCCCAATGAACCAACAGCATGGCCTAGACCTATACGTTCTCTCCCAATGAACCAACAGCATGGCCTAGACCTATACGTTCTCTCCCAATGAACCAACAGCATGGCCTAGACCTATACGTTCTCTCCCAATGAACCAACAGCATGGCCTAGGCCTATACGTTCTCTCCCAATGAACCAACAGCATCACCGAGACCTATACGTTCTCTCCCAATGAACCAACAGCATGGCCTAGACCTATACGTTCTCTCCCAATGAACCAACAGCATGGCCTAGACCTATACGTTCTCTCCCAATGAACCAACAGCATCACCGAGACCTATACGTTCTCTCCCAATGAACCAACAGCATCACCTAGACCTATACGTTCTCTCCCAATGAACCAACAGCATCACCTAGACCTATACGTTCTCTCCCAATGAACCAACAGCATCACCTAGACCTATACGTTCTCTCCCAATGAACCAACAGCATGGCCTAGACCTATACGTTTCTCTCCCAATGAACCAACAGCATGGCCTAGACCTATACGTTCTCTCCCAATGAACCAACAGCATCACCGAGACCTATACGTTCTCTCCCAATGAACCAACAGCATCACCTAGACCTATACGTTCTCTCCCAATGAACCAACAGCATCACCGAGACCTATACGTTCTCTCCCAATGAACCAACAGCATGGCCCCTAGACCTATACGTTCTCTCCCAATGAACCAACAGCATGGCCTAGACCTATACGTTCTCTCCCAATGAACCAACAGCATCACCGAGACCTATACGTTCTCTCCCAATGAACCAACAGCATCACCTAGACCTATACGTTCTCTCCCAATGAACCAACAGCATCACCTAGACCTATACGTTCTCTCCCAATGAACCAACAGCATCACCTAGACCTATACGTTTCTCTCCCAATGAACCAACAGCATGGCCTAGACCTATACGTTCTCTCCCAATGAACCAACAGCATCACCTAGACCTATACGTTCTCTCCCAATGAACCAACAGCATGGCCTAGACCTATACGTTCTCTCCCAATGAACCAACAGCATCACCTAGACCTATACGTTCTCTCCCAATGAACCAACAGCATCACCTAGACCTATACGTTCTCTCCCAATGAACCAACAGCATCACCTAGACCTATACGTTCTCTCCCAATGAACCAACAGCATGGCCTAGACCTATACGTTCTCTCCCAATGAACCAACAGCATCACCTAGACCTATACGTTCTCTCCCAATGAACCAACAGCATGGCCTAGACCTATACGTTCTCTCCCAATGAACCAACAGCATGGCCTAGACCTATACGTTCTCTCCCAATGAACCAACAGCATCACCTAGACCTATACGTTCTCTCCCAATGAACCAACAGCATGGCCTAGACCTATACGTTCTCTCCCAATGAACCAACAGCATCACCTAGACCTATACGTTTCTCTCCCAATGAACCAACAGCATGGCCTAGACCTATACGTTCTCTCCCAATGAACCAACAGCATGGCCTAGACCTATACGTTCTCTCCCAATGAACCAACAGCATCACCTAGACCTATACGTTTCTCTCCCAATGAACCAACAGCATGGCCTAGACCTATCCGTTCTCTCCCAATGAACCAACAGCATGGCCTAGACCTAAACGTTCTCTCCCAATGAACCAACAGCATCACCGAGACCTATACGTTCTCTCCCAATGAACCAACAGCATGGCCTAGACCTATACGTTCTCTCCCAATGAACCAACAGCATCACCTAGACCTATACGTTTCTCTCCCAATGAACCAACAGCATGGCCTAGACCTACACGTTCTCTCCCAATGAACCAACAGCATCGCCTTAGACCTATACGTTCTCTCCCAATGAACCAACAGCATCACCTAGACCTATACGTTCTCTCCCAATGAACCAACAGCATGGCCTAGACCTATACGTTCTCTCCCAATGAACCAACAGCATCCCCTAGACCTATACGTTCTCTCCCAGTGAACCAACAGCATGGCCTAGGCCTATACGTTCTCTCCCAATGAACCAACAGCATCACCGAGACCTATACGTTCTCTCCCAATGAACCAACAGCATGGCCTAGACCTATACGTTCTCTCCCAATGAACCAACAGCATGGCCTAGACCTATCGTTTCTCTCCCAATGAACCAACAGCATGGCCTAGACCTATACGTTCTCTCCCAATGAACCAACAGCATCACCTAGACCTATACGTTCTCTCCCAATGAACCAACAGCATGGCCTAGACCTATACGTTCTCTCCCAATGAACCAACAGCATGGCCTAGACCTATACGTTCTCTCCCAATGAACCAACAGCATGGCCTAGACCTATACGTTCTCTCCCAATGAACCAACAGCATGGCCTAGACCTATACGTTCTCTCCCAATGAACCAACAGCATGGCCTAGGCCTATACGTTCTCTCCCAATGAACCAACAGCATCACCTAGACCTATACGTTCTCTCCCAATGAACCAACAGCATGGCCTAGACCTATACGTTCTCTCCCAATGAACCAACAGCATCACCGAGACCTATACGTTCTCTCCCAATGAACCAACAGCATCACCTAGACCTATACGTTCTCTCCCAATGAACCAACAGCATGGCCTAGGCCTATACGTTATCTCCCAATGAACCAACAGCATGGCCTAGACCTATACGTTCTCTCCCAATGAACCAACAGCATCACCTAGACCTATACGTTCTCTCCCAATGAACCAACAGCATCACCTAGACCTATACGTTCTCTCCCAATGAACCAACAGCATGGCCTAGACCTATACGTTCTCTCCCAATGAACCAACAGCATCACCTAGACCTATACGTTTCTCTCCCAGTGAACCAACAGCATGGCCTAGACCTATACGTTCTCTCCCAATGAACCAACAGCATGGCCTAGGCCTATACGTTCTCTCCCAGTGAACCAACAGCATCACCTAGACCTATACGTTCTCTCCCAATGAACCAACAGCATCGCCTAGGCCTATACGTTCTCTCCCAATGAACCAACAGCATGGCCTAGACCTATACGTTCTCTCCCAATGAACCAACAGCATCGCCTAGACCTATACGTTCTCTCCCAATGAACCAACAGCATCACCTAGACCTATACGTTTCTCTCCCAATGAACCAACAGCATGGCCCCTAGACCTATACGTTTCTCTCCCAATGAACCAACAGCATCACCTAGACCTATACGTTCTCTCCCAATGAACCAACAGCATCACCTAGACCTATACGTTCTCTCCCAATGAACCAACAGCATCACCTAGACCTATACGTTCTCTCCCAATGAACCAACAGCATGGCCTAGACCTATACGTTCTCTCCCAATGAACCAACAGCATCACCGAGACCTATACGTTCTCTCCCAATGAACCAACAGCATGGCCTAGACCTATACGTTCTCTCCCAATGAACCAACAGCATGGCCTAGACCTATACGTTCTCTCCCAATGAACCAACAGCATCACCGAGACCTATACGTTCTCTCCCAATGAACCAACAGCATCACCTAGACCTATACGTTCTCTCCCAATGAACCAACAGCATCACCTAGACCTATACGTTCTCTCCCAATGAACCAACAGCATCGCCTAGACCTATACGTTCTCTCCCTGACTCATGAATAGATATTCTAGAGCGTAACATAAGGTAACCAGTCCATCCATAAGGTAACCAGTCCATCCATAAGGTAACCAGTCCATCCATAAGGTAACCAGTCCATCCATAAGGTAACCAGTCCATCCATAAGGCAACCAGTCCATCTATAAGGTAACCAGTCCATCCATAAGGTAACCAGTCCATCCATAAGGTAACCAGTCCATCCAGTATGCATAATAATACAGTCCACACTCAGAGGCCATTACTAGAATGTGTTTAATTTTGGAGTATTGACTAGACCAATTATGTACCAAAGACATCTTAAAATCAGTTTATTTTATGTTTTTCTGGCATGCGTAATATGCGGTAGGCTATGTATTGTATAAATCTCACAATCATGATTTTAATTCAGGTTTTTTGGGGGCTTGGGCTCATATATAGGTCTATAGTGCATTCGGAAAGTATTCAGACCCCTTGACTTTTTCCACATTTTGTTACGTTACAGCCTTATTCTAAAATTGATTCAATAAAAAATTTTCCTCATCAATCTACACACAATACTCCATAATGACAAAGCAAAAACAGGTTTTTAGAAATGTTTGCAAATTTAAGAAATACATTATTCACATAAATATTCAGACCCTTTGCTATTAGACTCGAAATTGAGCTCAGGTCCTGTTTCCATTGATCATCCTTGAGATGTTTCTACAACTTGATTGGAGTCCACCCGTGGTAAATTCAATTGATTGGACATGATTTGGAAAGGCACACATCTGTCTATATAAGGTCCCAAAGTTGACAGTGCATGTCAGAGCAAAAACCAAGCCATGAGGTTGAAGGCATTGTCCGTAGAGCTCAGAGACAGGATTGTGTCGAGGCACAGATCTGGGGAAGGGTACCAAAACATTTCTGCAGCATTTAAGGTCCCCAAGAACACAGCGGCCTCCATCATTCTTAACAAGACTCTTCCTAGAGCTGGCCGCCCGGCCAAACTGAGCAATCGGGGGAGAAGGGCCTTGGTCAGGGAGATGACCAAGAACCCGATGGTCACTTTGACAGAGCTCCAGAGTTCCTCTGTGGAGATGGAAGAACCTTTTAGAAGGACAACCATCTCTGCAGCACTCCACCAATCAGTCCTTTATGGTAGAGTGGCCAGACAGAAGCCACTCCTCAGTAAAAAGGCACATGACAGCCCGCTTAGAGTTTGCCAAAAGGCACCTAAAGGACTCTCAGACCATGAGAAACAAGATCGAACATCTCTGGAGAGACCTGAAAATAGCTGTGCAGCGACGCTCCCCATCCAACCTGACAGAGCTTGAGAGGATCTGCAGAGAAGAATGGTAGAAACTCCCCAAATACAGGTGTGCCAAGCTTGTAGCATCATGCCCAAGAAGACTCAAGGCTGTAATCACTGCCAAAGGTGCTTCAACAAAGTACTGAGTAAAGGGTCTGAATGCTTCTGTAAATGTCAGTGTAGTGAGTGTACTCTGCAGGCTCTCTGAAGAGGCTGGTTAATGTGACCATAGTTCATTTACAGCACAACAACAGTGTCCAGGCCAAGAGACAACTAATAGTTGTAATAATAGTTATGGGGTATTTATAGGACTCATAGTTTTAATAATAGTTATGGGGTATTTAAAAGACTCATAGTTTTAATAATAGTTTTTCAACAGCAGTTAACTGGTAGGATAAGTGAGTTGGTAGAGAGATGTATGACCATATTAGAGACACATATTTCCCTCAGATTACACAGATCCACAAAGAATTTGAACAAACCCAATTTTGATAAACTCCCTTATCTATTGGGTGAAATACCACAGTGTGCCATCACATCAGCAATATTTGTGACCTGTTGCCACAAGAAAAGGGCAACCAGTGAAGAACAAACACCATTGTAAATACAACCCATATTTATGTTTATTTATTTTCCCATTTGTACTTTAACTATTTGCACATTGTTACAACACTGTATATATACATAATATGACATTTGAAATGTCTTTATTCTTTTGGAACTTCTGAGTGTAATGTTTCCTGTTAATATTTATTGTTTATTTCACTTTTGTTTATTATCTACTTCACTTGCTTTGGCAATGTTAACATACGTTTCCCATGCCAATAAAGCTTCCTCATAATGTGGATCAGATGGCTGGTGGTCTGAGTGTCTCCTCTTCATAATGTGGATCAGATGGCTGGTGGTCTGAGTGTCTCCTCTTCATAATGTGGATCAGATGGCTGGTGGTCTGAGTGTCTCCTCTTCATAATGTGGATCAGATGGCTGGTGGTCTGAGTGTCTCCTCTTCATAATGTGGATCAGATGGCTGGTGGTCTGAGTGTCTCCTCTTCATAATGTGGATCAGATGGCTGGTGGTCTGAGTGTCTCCTCTTCATAATGTGGATCAGATGGCTGGTGGTCTGAGTGTCTCCTCTTCATAATGTGGATCAGATGGCTGGTGGTCTGAGTGTCTCCTCTTCATAATGTGGATCAGATGGCTGGTGGTCTGAGTGTCTCCTCTTCATAATGTGGATCAGATGGCTGGTGGTCTGAGTGTCTCCTCTTCATAATGTGGATCAGATGGCTGGTGGTCTGAGTGTCTCCTCTTCATAATGTGGATCAGATGGCTGGTGGTCTGAGTGTCTCCTCTTCATAATGTGGATCAGATGGCCGGTGGTCTGAGTGTCTCCTCTTCATAATGTGGATCAGATGGCTGGTGGTCTGAGTGTCTCCTCTTCATAATGTGGATCAGATGGCTGGTGGTCTGAGTGTCTAAATAATGGGGCTTATCGCTCATGGTAACACCGCTGCAGATGCAATAAATATTGAGCTGGTTGTCGTGGTGAGGAGTTGACAGGAAGAGGTGGCCTTCAACGAAGGGATAAGAATTAACACTGATCTGAAGCTGTGTGTGTGTGTGTGTGTGTGTGTGTGTGTGTGTGTGTGTGTGTGTGTGTGTGTGTGTGTGTGTGTGTGTGTGTGTGTGTGTGTGTGTGTGTGTGTGTGTGTGTGCGTGCGTGCGTGCGTGCGTGTGATGGCGCTTCTTTCTGACGTCTCTTTGTTAGCATTGCTATAATTGAGTGTTTTCTCCGTCTCCTCTATAGAGGGATGCAGCAGCACATCCTTCAGTGTATTTAAGGGAAAAAGGTTATTTGGAGACGTTAAAAAATCCAATTATCTGTGGTGTGGCTTTATGTGAATCCTAACGAGCATTTGATCACCGCTAACCGGCCTTCAGAAGACATCTGAGCTCTGAGAAGTGACAGATGCTTAATATTAAAAAGACATACAATATACCTTCCTTGATAACAGTACCATAAATCGTAATCAGTACAACAACAACAAAAAAACTACAATACACACAATAGACTGTCTAAAGCAATGTTGTTTTAACGTCACTGAGAAACCATTGAGTTGTTTAGAATAGTTATTTAAACTCTGTTCAAGCTCTTCATGTCCAATACATCCTACTGTGCATTACCCTCCACACAATGAAATATCTGGACAGAATGGACTAGTTCTTCCATACTGGACATTATGTAAATACATACGGTATGTAACAGCTAGTTAAACAGAGTCTAGGTTAACTACCAGGACAGGACACTCAACCATACTGTATGTAACAGCTAGTTAAACAGAGTCTAGGTTAACTACCAGGACAGGACACTCAACCATACTGTATATAACAGCTAGTTAAACAGAGTCTAGGTTAACTGGCAGGACAGGACACTCAACCATACTGTATGTAACAGCTAAACAGAGTCTAGGTTAACTACCAGGACAGGACACTCAACCATACTGTATGTAACAGCTAGTTAAACAGAGTCTAGGTTAACTACCAGGACAGGACACTCAACCATACTGTATGTAACAGCTAGTTAAACAGAGTCTAGGTTAACTACCAGGACAGGACACTCAACCATACTGTATGTAACAGCTAGTTAAACAGAGTCTAGGTTAACTACCAGGACAGGACACTCAACCATACTGTATGTAACAGCTAGTTAAACAGAGTCTAGGTTAACTACCAGGACAGGACACTCAACCATACTGTATGTAACAGCTAAACAGAGTCTAGGTTAACTGGCAGGACAGGACACGCAACCATACTGTATGTAACAGCTAGTTAAACAGAGTCTAGGTTAACTACCAGGACAGGACACTCAATCATACTGTATGTAACAGCTAGTTAAACAGAGTCTAGGTTAACTACCAGGACAGGACACTCAACCATACTATATGTAACAGCTAGTTAAACAGAGTCTAGGTTAACTGGCAGGACAGGACACTCAACCATACTATATGTAACAGCTAAACAGAGTCTAGGTTAACTGGCAGGACAGGACACTCAACCATACTATATGTAACAGCTAAACAGAGTCTAGGTTAACTGGCAGGACAGGACACTCAACCATACTGTATGTAACAGCTAGTTAAACAGAGTCTAGGTTAACTGGCAGGACAGGACACTCAACCATACTATATGTAACAGCTAAACAGAGTCTAGGTTAACTGGCAGGACAGGACACTCAACCATACTGTATGTAACAGCTAAACAGAGTCTAGGTTAACTGGCAGGACAGGACACTCAACCATACTGTATGTAACAGCTAAACAGAGTCTAGGTTAACTACCAGGACAGGACACTCAACCATACTGTATGTAACAGCTAGTTAAACAGAGTCTAGGTTAACTGGCAGGACAGGACACTCAACCATACTGTATGTAACAGCTAAACAGAGTCTAGGTTAACTGGCAGGACAGGACACTCAACCATACTGTATGTAACAGCTAGTTAAACAGAGTCTAGGTTAACTACCAGGACAGGACACTCAACCATACTGTATGTAACAGCTAGTTAAACAGAGTCTAGGGTTAACTACCAGGACAGGACACTCAACCATACTGTATGTAACAGCTAGTTAAACAGAGTCTAGGTTAACTACCAGGACAGGACACTCAACCATACTGTATGTAACAGCTAGTTAAACAGAGTCTAGGTTAACTACCAGGACAGGACACTCAACCATACTGTATGTAACAGCTAGTTAAACAGAGTCTAGGTTAACTACCAGGACAGGACACTCAACCATACTGTATGTAACAGCTAGTTAAACAGAGTCTAGGTTAACTACCAGGACAGGACACTCAACCATACTGTATGTAACAGCTAGTTAAACAGAGTCTAGGTTAACTACCAGGACAGGACACTCAACCATACTGTATGTAACAGCTAGTTAAACAGAGTCTAGGTTAACTACCAGGACAGGACACTCAACCATACTGTATGTAACAGCTAGTTAAACAGAGTCTAGGTTAACTGGCAGGACAGGACACTCAACCATACTGTATGTAACAGCTAAACAGAGTCTAGGTTAACTGGCAGGACAGGACACTCAACCATACTGTATGTAACAGCTAGTTAAACAGAGTCTAGGTTAACTACCAGGACAGGACACTCAACCATACTGTATGTAACAGCTAAACAGAGTCTAGGTTAACTGGCAGGACAGGACACTCAACCATACTGTATGTAACAGCTAAACAGAGTCTAGGTTAACTACCAGGACAGGACACTCAACCATACTGTATGTAACAGCTAGTTAAACAGAGTCTAGGTTAACTGGCAGGACAGGACACTCAACCATACTGTATGTAACAGCTAGTTAAACAGAGTCTAGGTTAACTACCAGGACAGGACACTCAACCATACTGTATGTAACAGCTAAACAGAGTCTAGGTTAACTGGCAGGACACTCAGTGGTTTCCTCTGTCCTTACCCTCTAACAGCATGTCCAGTATGCCAGGATACAGCAGCTGGTGCCGATAGGAAGGGCAGCCGTGCTCTACCAGCTGAGCTACAGAGGACCAGTATGCCAGGATACAGCAGCTGGTGCCGATAGGATGGGCAGCCGTGCTCTACCAGCGGAGCTACAGAGGACCAGTATGCCAGGATACAGCAGCTGGTGCCGATAGGAAGGGCAGCCGTGCTCTACCAGCGGAGCTACAGAGGACCAGTATGCCAGGATACAGCAGCTGGTGCCGATAGGAAGGGGCAGCCGTGCTCTACCAGCTGAGCTACAGAGGACCAGTATGCCAGGATACAGCAGCTGGTGCCGATAGGAAGGGCAGCCGTGCTCTACCAGCTGAGCTACAGAGGACCAGTATGCCAGGATACAGCAGCTGGGGCCGATAGGAAGGGCAGCCGTGCTCTACCAGCTGAGCTACAGACGACCAGTATGCCAGGATACAGCAGCTGGTGCCGATAGGAAGGGCAGCCGTGCTCTACCAGCTGAGCTACAGAGGACCAGTATGCCAGGATACAGCAGCTGGTGCCGATAGGAAGGGCAGCCGTGCTTCTAGGCAACATTTGGTTTTTTAAGGTGTTATTTCTTACATTATTTAGGCCAGAATTGTTTTTTTGTGTTATTACATACAGCCGGGAAGAACTTTTGGATATCAGAGCGGTGGTAACTCAGCCGGGAAGAACTTTTGGATATCAGAGCGGTGGTAACTCAGCCGGGAAGAACTTTTGGATATCAGAGCGGTGGTAACTCAGCCGGGAATAACTTTTGGATATCAGAGTGGTGGTAACTCAGCCGGGAAGAACTTTTGGATATCAGAGCGGTGGTAACTCAGCCGGGAAGAACTTTTGGATATCAGAGCGGTGGTAACTCAGCCGGGAAGAACTTTTGGATATCAGAGTGGTGGTAACTCAGCCGGGAATAACTTTTGGATATCAGAGCGGTGGTAACTCAGCCGGGAAGAACTTTTGGATATCAGAGCGGTGGTAACTCAGCCGGGAAGAACTTTTGGATATCAGAGCGGTGGTAACTCAGCCGGGAAGAACTTTTGGATATCAGAGCGGTGGTAACTCAGCCGGGAAGAACTTTTGGATATCAGAGTGGTGGTAACTCAGCCGGGAAGAACTTTTGGATATCAGAGTGGTGGTAAATCACCAGCATTATAATTGTAATGGCTTAACTGATAATAACAAAAGAAGAACAATATTTACATGGCTCAAAGAGAAGGAATATAATATCTATTGTTTACAGGAAACTCATTCAACAATTCTAGATGAAGTTGTGTGGAAAAAGGAATGGGGGGGCAAATATACTTCTCCCATGGGCTAAGAAACTCAAAAGGGGGGTGATGATATTAATTAACAGTAATTTCGATCTTTAATGTGCAAATTGTCCAAACAGATCCGCAAGGCAGATGGATTATTTAAAAATATGTTATTGGACCATAAACAGATATGGCTCATTAACCTTTACGGACCAAATAATGATGATCCACACTTCTTTGAAAATATATATAATAAATTATCAACCTTGCAAGCAATTCAAGACTCTATTATTATGGTGGGAGATTATAATACTGTTTTAAATAGTTAAATGGACCGTAAAGGAAATCACACTACAAACCATCACCCACATGCTCTTATGGAAATCGTGAATGTCATTAATACATTAGAACTAGTAGATATATGGAGGCTTAAATATCCTGATCTAGTGAGATATACATGGCGGAGACTGAATCAAGCTAGTCGTCTTGACATCATTCTTATGTCATTCTCTCTGGCTCCAGAAGTTTAAAAAGTGTTGATAGGGGACAGAATGCGGTCGGACCATCACATAATTGGCATATACATTACTCTTACTGAATTTCCACGTGGGCGAGGATATTGGAAAAATGTAATCAAAGCCTATTGGATGATAACTTTTTTCCGACATAACATAGGTATAGCAAATCCCCTTATTGTATGGGACACCTTTAAATGTGCCTTTAGAGGCCATGCAATTCAGTACTCACCTCGAAAACAAAAGCAATTTAGGTCAAAAGAGTCCATACTAACAAAGGAAATAGAAGGTCTAACAGAACAGATAGATAGCAATACAAACTGTAACATAGAGGCTCAGAATAAATTAGAGGAAAAACAAAAAGAAATTGAGAAACGTATTCAAGAAAGATCAAGTGTAATATATTATAAAAATAGAGCAAACTGGATGGAATATGAGGAAAATGCACCGAATTATTTTTTAATCTTCAACATAGGAATGCTACCAAAAATAATTTATTGAAACTGGTTACAAATGACGGAGTCACCAATGATTCACCAAATGATATTTTGAAGGAGGAAACAAAGTACTTTAAGCATATGTTTTCATTTCAGTCGCCTCGATCTCCTCTAACTGAAGCAATATATATAAATGCCTGGAGCATTTCAATTTTGGACAATCTCTTATAAATTGGGTTAAAATCATGTATAGTAACCCTAGGTGTAAAATAGTAAATAATGGCTATTTCTCAGAAAGTTTTAAACTGTCAAGAGGAGTGAAACAAGGTTGTCCACTATCGGCATATGTATTTATTTTATTTTTGCCATCGAGATGTTAGCTATTAAGATCAGATCCAACAATAATATCAAGGGATTAGAAATCCAGGGCTTAAAAACAAAGGTGTCATTGTACGCTGATGATTCATTTTTTCTTTTAAATCCACAACTTGAATCCCTCCACAGCCTCATAGAGGATCTAGATACATTTTCTAACCTCTCTGGATTACAACCAAATTATGATAAATGTACTATATTATGTATTGGATCACTAAAAAATTAAAAATTTACATTACCATGTAGTTTACCAATAAAATGGTCTGATGGTGATGTGGATATACTCGGAATACATATCCCAAATGAAATAAATGATCTCACTCCAAAAATGTTTCACACTACGCCGTGAAGGACTGAAATCCTGCAGCGCCCGCAAGGTCCCCCTGCTCACGAAAGCACATATACAGGGCCGTCTGAAGTTTGCCAATGAACATCAGAATCAGAGAATCAGGAGAACTGGGTGAAAGTGTTGTGGTCAGATGAGACCAAAATCGAGCTCTTTGGCATCAACTCAACTCGCCATGTTTGGAGGAGGAGGAATGCTGCCTATGACCCCAAGAACACCATCCCCACCGTCAAACATGGAGGTGGAAACATTATGCTTTGGGAGTGTCTTTCTGCTAAGGGGACAGGACAACTTCACCGCATCAAAGGGACGATGGATGGGGCCATGTACCGTCAAATCTTGGGTGAGAACCTCCTTCCCTCAGCCAGGGCATTGAAAATGGGTCGTGGATGGGTATTCCAGCATGACAATGACCCAGAACACACGGCCAAGGCAACAAAGGAGTGGCTCAAGAAGAAGCACATTAAGGTCCTGGAGTGGCCTAGCCAGTCTCCAGACCTTAATCCCATAGAAAATCTGTGGAGGGAGCTGAAGGTTCGAGTTGCCAAACGTCAGCCTCAAAACCTTAATGACTTGGAGAAGATCTGCAAAGAGGAGTGGAACAAAATCCCTCCTGAGATGTGTGCAAACCTGGTGGCCAACTACAAGAAACGTCTGACCTCTGTGATTGCCAACAAGGGTTTTGCCTACGCCTAGCAAACAGTTTTTTAAATTATATGAGAAAAAAATATTCAATTTTATTTGGAACGGCAAGCCAGACAAAATTAAAAGAGCATATTTATATAATGAATATGAATTCGGAGGACAGAAATTATTAAATATTAAAGCATTAGACCTATCACTAAAATCTTCAGTCATCCAAAAGTTATACTTAAATCCGAACTGGTTCTCAAGCAAATTAGTAAGATTGTCTCACCCACTGTTCAAGAAAGGCCTTTTTCCCTTTATTCAGATTACAACCTCTCACTTTCAGTTATTTGAAAAGGAAATAATCTCCCAAATGTCACTATTTCTAAAACAAGCCATAGAAAGTTGGTTGCAATTTCAATTTAATCCTCCAGAAACGACAGAACAAATAATGCAACAAATATTGTGGTTAAATTCAAATATACTAATTGACAAAAAACCTTTATTTTTTGACAGAATGTTTAAAAAAGGTATAATCTTCGTAAATGATATCATCGGTAGGACTGGTGGAGTTATGTCGCACATGCAGCTAACAAAAACATATGGAAATGTCTGCTCTACCCAAAATTACAACCAAATAATTGCAGCCTTACCGCAAAAGTGGAAGAGGAAAGTTGAAGGGGGAGAAAGTAAGGAACTTGTCTGTCGGCCTTGCATTAAAGAACATAATTGGTTAAGGAAAACTGTGATAAATAAAAAAGTATATCAGTTTCACTTAAGGACCAAAGGATTGACAGCAGTCCCATATAGATTGCAAAATAGTTGGGAAGAGATCTTTGACGTACCGATCCCATGGCATAGTGTTTATGAACTGACACGCAAAAACGACACCGGATTCAAAAATTAGAATCTTTCAATTTAAATTATTATATCAAATTCTTGCTACCAATAGAATGTTATTTATATGGGGGATACAATCTTCCCAGCTCTGCAGATTTTGCTGTGAAGAGATAGAATCATTAGATCATTTGTTTTGGTTCTGTCCATTTGTAGCTTGTTTTTGGACACAGGTCCAGGAATGGCTAAAGGATTGCAATATTTACCTGGAACTAACCTTGCAGATAGCATTACTGGGTGATCTGAAAAGTCATAGTCAATCAATCAATAATATAATAATACTTTTAGCAAAAATGTTTATTTTTAATTCACAATCTGTAGAAGCAATGAGAATAGAAAGGTTCAGAACTTTTGTAAAACATCACAGTATGGTTGAAATATATATGGCAAATAGAAATCCTATATGGATGGTGTTAAGAGATAGATGGGAGGTATTGAATAGAGTTGAAGGATGGGACTAATAACAAATAACAACAAATAATAACAAAGATAGCTAATAATGTAAGCATACTGTGTCCATAATAAGTATATAGGCTGTATGTTGGGAGCTTTAGGGAAAGAGCACAGTTAGAAAGATATGGCATATAGAAGCAAACCGGATGGACATCATGAAAACGATCGGAGAGGTTGAGAGTAGAAGAAGTTCAGGAGCAAAAAAAATTAATAAATATATATATATATATATATATATATAGATATAGATATAGATATAGAATTATTGTAAAATTAACTCTGTCCATAAGGTGTAGATAGTAAGTATAGACCGGAAGTAGAGGCCTGGGCGTTGTTGTTCACTAATTTACTCCAAGTAGGGAAAGGATGGTGGGGTTGAAAAGTAATAAAGGGGAATATATATATAAAAAATAAAAAAAACATGGGGGATTGGAAGTGATGCAGACAATTACATTGATAGAAGATACAATCTATCTGCAATATTAAGCTGATCCATCCCCCCGAAAAATAAAAATATAAAATAAAATAAAAAATTGATTAAAAAAATAAAAAAAAGAAATATAAAAAACAAGGGTTTTGCCACCAAGTACTAAGTCATGTTTTGCAGAGGGGTCAAATACTTATTTCCCTCATTAAAATGCAAATCAATTTATAACATTTTTGACATGCGTTTTTCTGGATTTTTTTGTTGTTATTCTGTCTCTCACTGTTCAAATAAACCTACCATTAAAATTATAAAAAGGGTATTATTAAAAATATATATATATATATATATGCGAGAAAAAGAAAAAAACATATGGGGGATTGGAAGTGATGCAGACAATTACATTGATGGAAGTTACAATCTATCTGCAATATTAAAGCTGATCTACCCCCTAAATAAAAAATAAAAAATAAAATAATAAGAATAAAAAGTAAAATAAAAAAACTCACCAGCATTACGACTTTCCCGAATCAGATCCTTTGTTCATACACCCCAGAGCAATTAAGCTGATTCCAGAGGCTGCTACAAAACACAGACGGTGGAGGAGGAGAGGTATTCGGAGTGGTCTTCTAGTCTGAATCAGGAGGCGTGCACACCATCCACCGCTTCCGAGTATATTACTCGCTAATGTTCAGTCTCTGGACAATAAAGTAGACGAGCTCAGGGCGAGGATTTCTTGCTTCCGGACAAGCTAAAACACCTTCTTCGCCCGCTTTGAGGATAACACAGTGCCACCGACGTGGCCCGCTACCAAGGACTGTGGGCTCTCCTTCTCCATGGCCAACGTGACTAAGACATTCAAGCGTGTTAACCCTCGCAAGGCTGCTGGCCCAGACGGCATCCATAGCCACGTCCTCAGAGCATGCACAGACCAGCTGGCTGGTGTGTTTACGAACATATTCAATCTCTCCCTATCCCAGTCTGCTGTCCCCACATGCTTCAAGATGGCCACCATTGTTCCTGTACCCAAGAAAGCAAAGGTAACTGAACTATGAGTAGCTACACTGTTTGTATTCTGCCATATTCCCAGTCACCTTGCTGTGGTTAAATGCGGTGGTTCGCGCTTTCAGTTTTGCGCGAATGCTGCCATCTATCCATGGATACTGGTTAGGGTAGGTTTTAATAGTCACAGTGGGCACAACATCTCCTATTTCACTTCCTAAACTCAATCACCGTTTCAGTGTATTCGTCTAAATTATTTTCGCAAGCTACCCGGAACATATCCCAGTCTGCGTGATCAAACAATCTTGAAGCGTGGATTCCGATTTGGTCAGACCAGCGTTGAATAGTCCTTAGCATGGGTGCTTCCTGTTTGAGTTTCTGCCTATAGGAAGGGAGGAGCAAAATTGAGTCGTGGTCAGATTTGCCAAAAGGAGGGCGGGGGAGGGCCTTATAACTATCCCGGAAGATCGAATAGCAATGGTCGAGAATTTTAGCCACCCGTGTACAGTCGATATGTTGATAGAACTTCGGCAGCCTAGTCCTCAAATTTTCTTTGTTAAAATCCCCGGCTACAATAAATGCACCATCAGGATATGTGGTTTCCAGTTTGCATAGAGGCCAGTGAAGTTCTTTGAGGGCCGTCGTGGTATCGGCTTGAGGGGGGATATACACGGCCGTGAATATAACCAAAGACAATTCTCTTGGGAGATAATACGGTCGGCATTTGATTGTGAGATATTCTAGGTTGGGTGAACAAAAGGACTTGAGTTCCTGTATGTTACTACAATTACACCATGAGTTGTGAATCATGAAACACACACCTCCGGCCTTCTGCTTCCCGGAGAGATATTTATTTCTGTCTGCGCGATGAACTGAGAACCCATCTGGCTGGACCGATTCTGACAGAATATCCTGAGAGAGCCATGTTTCCGTGAAACAAAATATGTTAAAGGCCTTGATGTCTCTCTGGAAAGAAATCCTTGCCCTGAGCTCGTCAATCTTGTTATCCAAAGACTGAACATTAGCGAGTAATATACTTGGAAGCGGTGGGTAAGTCGAACCAGCAGGCCTCATCTCCGCCGGCGATGTTTTGGGTCAGCCGTTTGGAATCAGTTCAATTGCCCTGGGGAGCGCAAACAAAGAATATGCTTCGGGAAAGTCGTATTCCTGGTCGTAATGCTTGTGAGTTACCGCCGCTCTGATATCCAATAGTTTTCCCCGGCTGTATGTAATGATACAAAACACTTTCTGAGCTAATAAAGTAAAAAATAATACATAAAAAAAAAAAAAAATAGCGCAACGTTTCTTAAGAGCTAGTCACGAGGCCGCCATCTTCGTCTGCGCCATGTATCACGACACTCTATATCAAAACGATACCAAAACGATACCACGGCAAAAAAAGAAGGCATATTAGCCAAAGTCACAGAATGGCACTGTTCAATCGTTGGGCATCTTTTCAGTTCAATATCCTTACATTTGCTTTTCATTTTATCAACATTTTTCAGTTTCCACGAGGTGAGATCTTGCATGGAGCCCCAGACCGAGGGTGATTGACAGTCATCTTGAACTTCTTCCATTTTCTAATAATTGCGCCAACAGTTGTTGCCTTCTCACCAAGCTGCTTGCCTATTGTCCTGTAGCCCATCCCAGCCTTGTGCAGGTCTACAATTTTATCCCCGATGTCCTTACACAGCTCTCTGGTCTTGGCCATTGTAGAGAGGTTGGAGTCTGTTTGATTGAGTGTGTGGACAGGTGTATTTTATACAGGTAACGAGTTCAAACAGGTGCAGTTAATACAGGTAATGAGTGGAGAACAGGAGGGCTTCTTAAAGAAGAACTAACAGGTCTGTGAGAGCTGGAATTCTTACTGGTTGGTAGGTGATCAAATAATTACTTAAAAATCATACAATGTGATTTTCTGGATTTTTGTTTTAGTGTACCTATGATAAAAATTACAGACCTCTACATGCTTTGTAAGTAGGAAAACCTGCAAAATCGGCAGTGTATCAAATACTTGTTCTCCCCACTGTATGTTGTTGTTGTTTAAAACAGTCAGCAGAATTGAGACCAGAAGGTGATATGTTGTTGTTTAAAACAGTCAGCAGAATTGAGACCAGAAGGTGATATGTTGTTGTTTAAAACACAGTCAGCAGAACTGAGACCAGAAGGTGATGTATGTTGTTGATTAAAACAGTCAGCAGAACAGAAGAAAGACAGAGGTGTTTTGGTTCCAAGTGGTGATGTTCAGAGAGGTAGGTCATGTTTAGAAATAGAACCAAGCTGTTCAATGTACACATTCTAATATAGTTATATTAACATCCGTATGTTATGTTCTATGGTCTATGTAGGTAAAACCATTAATACTGTATGAAAACCACGTCATCAATCTAAGCCTACTAGAAAGTGTGCGCCCTCAGGCCTGGAAGGAAGCAAAAGTAATGCCGCTACCTAAGAATAGTAAAGCCCTCTTTACTGGCTCAAATAGCCCACCAATCAGCCTGTTACCAACCCTTAGTAAACTATTGGAAAAAATGGCATTGTATTTGGGAGAAATCATTCCCCAAACCTCAACTAAATCTTGTAATGAATAATGTGGAAATTGAGCAAGTTGAGGAGACTAAACTGCTTGGAGTAACCCTGGATCGTGAACTGTCATGGTCAAAACATATTGATACAACAGTAGCTAAAATGGGGAGAAGTCTGTCCATAATAAAGCGCTGCTCTACCTTCTTAACAGCACTATCAACAAGGCAGGTCCTACAGGCCCTAGTTTTGTCACACCTGGACTACTGTTCAGTCGTGTGGTCAGGTGACACAAAGAGGGACTTAGGAAAATTGCAATTGGCTCAGAACAGTGCAGCACGGCTGGCCTTTGGATGTACACAGAGAGCAAACACTAATAATATGCATGTCAATATCTCCTGGCTCAAAGTAGAGGAGAGATTGACTTCATGTATTTTGTATTTATGAGAGGTATTGACATGTTGAAAGCACCAAGCTGTCTGTTTAAACAACTAGCACACAGCTCAGACACCCATGCATACCCCACAAGACATGCCACCAGAGGTCTCTTCACAGTCCCCAAGTCCAGAACAGACTATGGGAGGCGCACAGTACTACATAGAGCCAAGACTACATGGAACTCTATTCCACATCAAGTAACT
Organism: Coregonus clupeaformis; assembly: GCF_020615455.1. NCBI lineage: Eukaryota > Metazoa > Chordata > Actinopteri > Salmoniformes > Salmonidae > Coregonus > Coregonus clupeaformis. Next base: position 54,969 of record NW_025535512.1, read on the forward strand.
GATTCAAGCAGTAAAATCAGATTTAAAAAACAGATATAAATACACCTTATGGAACAGCGGGGACTGTGAAGCAACACAAACATAGACATAGACACATGCACACACACACACGATAACATCTGCACTATACACACACGTACACATGGATTTTGTACTGTAGATATGTGGTAGTAGAGTAGGGGCCTGAGGACACACAGTGTGTTGTGAAATCTGTTATGAATGTATTGTAATGTTTTTAAAATTGTATAACTGCCTTCATTTTGCCGGACCCCAGGAAGAGTAGCTGCTAACTTGGCAGGAACTAATGGAGATCCATAAAAAATACAATTCATATACATTTATTTTCCATTCATATCAAATCTAATGTACATTTCACCAAACCCAAGAGGGTTCTGAAAATCACCAGTCAACATGAAGACACCTCTCCTTCCCAAGGTTCACAGCCTAACCCTGGTTAAAGGTTTCAGACTAACCCTTTAAAGGTTCACAGCCTAACCCTGGTTAAAGGTCTCAGACTAACCCTTTAAAGGTTCACAGCCTAACCCTTGTTAAAGGTTCACAGCCTAACCCTGGTTAAAGGTCTCAGACTAACCCTTTAAAGGTTCACAGCCTAACCCTTGTTAAAGGTTCACAGCCTAACCCTGGTTAAAGGTCTCAGACTAACCCTTTAAAGGTTCACAGCCTAACCCTTGTTAAAGGTTCACAGCCTAACCCTGGTTAAAGGTCTCAGCCTAACCCTGGTTAAAGGACTCAGACTAACCCTGGTTAAAGGTCTCAGACTAACCCTGGTTAAAGGACTCAGCCTAACCCTGGTTAAAGGACTCAGACTAACCCTGGTTAAAGGTTTCAGACTAACCCTTTAAAGGTTCACAGCCTAACCCTGGTTAAAGGTCTCAGACTAACCCTTTAAAGGTTCACAGCCTAACCCTTGTTAAAGGTTCACAGCCTAACCCTGGTTAAAGGTCTCAGCCTAACCCTGGTTAAAGGACTCAGACTAACCCTGGTTAAAGGTCTCAGACTAACCCTGGTTAAAGGACTCAGCCTAACCCTGGTTAAAGGACTCAGACTAACCCTGGTTAAAGGTCTCAGACTAACCCTGGTTAAAGGACTCAGCCTAACCCTGGTTAAAGGACTCAGCCTAACCCTGGTTAAAGGTCTCAGCCTAACCCTGGTTAAAGGTCTCAGCCTAACCCTGGTTAAAGGACTCAGACTAACCCTGGTTAAAGGTCTCAGACTAACCCTGGTTAAAGGTTCACAGCCTAACCCTGGTTAAAGGTCTCAGCCTAACCCTGGTTAAAGGACTCAGCCTAACCCTGGTTAAAGGTCTCAGCCTAACCCTGGTTAAAGGTCACAGACTAACCCTGGTTAAAGGTCTCAGCCTAACCCTGGTTAAAGGACTCAGACTAACCCTGGTTAAAGGTCTCAGCCTAACCCTGGTTAAAGGACTCAGCCTAACCCTGGTTAAAGGTCTCAGCCTAACCCTGGTTAAAGGTCACAGCCTAACCCTGGTTAAAGGACTCAGACTAACCCTGGTTAAAGGACTCAGCCTAACCCTGGTTAAAGGTCTCAGCCTAACCCTGGTTAAAGGTCACAGCCTAACCCTGGTTAAAGGACTCAGACTAACCCTGGTTAAAGGACTCAGCCTAACCCTGGTTAAAGGTCTCAGCCTAACCCTGGTTAAAGGTCACAGCCTAACCCTGGTTAAAGGACTCAGACTAACCCTGGTTAAAGGACTCAGCCTAACCCTGGTTAAAGGTTCACAGCCTAACCCTGGTTAAAGGTCACAGACTAACCCTGGTTAAAGGACTCAGCCTAACCCTGGTTAAAGGTCTCAGCCTAACCCTGGTTAAAGGTCAAAGCCTAACCCTGGTTAAAGGTTCACAGACTAACCCTGGCTAAAGGTCTCAGCCTAACCCTGGTTAAAGGACTCAGCCTAACCCTGGTTAAAGGTCACAGCCTAACCCTGGTTAAAGGACTCAGACTAACCCTGGTTAAAGGTCTCAGACTAACCCTGGTTAAAGGACTCAGCCTAACCCTGGTTAAAGGACTCAGACTAACCCTGGTTAAAGGTCTCAGACTAACCCTGGTTAAAGGACTCAGCCTAACCCTGGTTAAAGGTCTCAGCCTAACCCTGGTTAAAGGTCTCAGCCTAACCCTGGTTAAAGGACTCAGACTAACCCTGGTTAAAGGTCTCAGCCTAACCCTGGTTAAAGGTTCACAGCCTAACCCTGGTTAAAGGTCTCAGCCTAACCCTGGTTAAAGGACTCAGCCTAACCCTGGTTAAAGGTCTCAGCCTAACCCTGGTTAAAGGTCACAGACTAACCCTGGTTAAAGGTCTCAGCCTAACCCTGGTTAAAGGACTCAGACTAACCCTGGTTAAAGGTCTCAGCCTAACCCTGGTTAAAGGACTCAGCCTAACCCTGGTTAAAGGTCTCAGCCTAACCCTGGTTAAAGGTCACAGCCTAACCCTGGTTAAAGGACTCAGACTAACCCTGGTTAAAGGACTCAGCCTAACCCTGGTTAAAGGTCACAGCCTAACCCTGGTTAAAGGTCACAGCCTAACCCTGGTTAAAGGACTCAGACTAACCCTGGTTAAAGGACTCAGCCTAACCCTGGTTAAAGGTCACAGCCTAACCCTGGTTAAAGGTCACAGCCTAACCCTGGTTAAAGGACTCAGACTAACCCTGGTTAAAGGACTCAGCCTAGCCCTGGTTAAAGGTTCACAGCCTAACCCTGGTTAAAGGTCACAGACTAACCCTGGTTAAAGGACTCAGCCTAACCCTGGTTAAAGGTCTCAGCCTAACCCTGGTTAAAGGTCAAAGCCTAACCCTGGTTAAAGGTTCACAGACTAACCCTGGCTAAAGGTCTCAGCCTAACCCTGGTTAAAGGACTCAGCCTAACCCTGGTTAAAGGTCACAGCCTAACCCTGGTTAAAGGACTCAGACTAACCCTGGTTAAAGGACTCAGCCTAGCCCTGGTTAAAGGTTCACAGCCTAACCCTGGTTAAAGGTCACAGACTAACCCTGGTTAAAGGACTCAGCCTAACCCTGGTTAAAGGTTCACAGACTAACCCTGGCTAAAGGTCTCAGCCTAACCCTGGTTAAAGGTCTCAGCCTAACCCTGGTTAAAGGACTCAGCCTAACCCTGGTTAAAGGTCTCAGCCTAACCCTGGTTAAAGGTCTCAGCCTAACCCTGGTTAAAGGTCACAGACTAACCCTGGTTAAAGGTTCACAGCCTAACCCTGGTTAAAGGTCTCAGCCTAACCCTGGTTAAAGGACTCAGACTAACCCTGGTTAAAGGTTCACAGCCTAACCCTGGTTAAAGGTCTCAGCCTAACCCTGGTTAAAGGACTCAGCCTAACCCTGGTTAAAGGTCTCAGCCTAACCCTGGTTAAAGGTCACAGACTAACCCTGGTTAAAGGTTCACAGACTAACCCTGGTTAAAGGTCTCAGCCTAACCCTGGTTAAAGGTCACAGCCTAAGGGTAGAGGGGAGGGAGGAAGGGTAGAGGGGAGGTAGCGGAGAGAGGGAGGGATGGAGGGAGGGTAGAGGGGAGGGAAGGAGGGAGGAAGGGAGGGAGGGTAGAGGGGAGGGAAGGAGGGAGGGAGGGGTAGAGGGGAGGAGGGAAAGAGGGAGGGTAGAGGGGAAGGAGGGAGGGAGGGAGGGTAGAGGGGAGGGAGGGAAAGAGGGTAGAGGGGAAGGAGGGAGGGAGGGAGGGAGGGTAGAGGGGAGGGAGGGAAAGAGGGAGGGAGGGAGGGTAGAGGGGAAGGAGGGAGGGAGGGAGGGTAGAGGGAGGGAGGGAAAGAGGGAGGGAGGGAGGGAGGGTAGAGGGGAAGGAGGGAGGTAGGGAGGGAGGGTAGAGGGGAGGGAGGGAGGGAGGGAGGGTAGAGGGGAAGGAAGAAGGGAAGAGTGGAGGGAGGGAGGGAAGGGTGTATAGAGGAGAAGAACACCTGACAGTATAGAGGAGAAGAACACCTGACCTTATAGAGGAGAAGAACACCTGACAGTATAGAGGAGAAGAACACCTGACCATATAGAGGAGAAGAACACCTGACAGTATAGAGGAGAAGAACACCTGACAGTATAGATGAGAAGAACACCTGACAGTACAGAGGAGAAGAACACCTGACAGTATAGAGGAGAAGAACACCTGACAGTATAGAGGAGAAGAACGCCTGACAGTATAGAGGAGAACACCTGACAGTATAGAGGAGAACACCTGACAGTATAGAGGAGAACACCTGACAGTATAGAGGAGAAGAACGCCTGACAGTATAGAGGAGAAGAACAATACCTGACCTTATAGAGGAGAAGAACACCTGACAGTATAGAGGAGAAGAACGCCTGACAGTATAGAGGAGAACACCTGACAGTATAGAGGAGAACACCTGACAGTATAGAGGAGAAGAACAATACCTGACCTTATAGAGGAGAAGAACACCTGACAGTATAGAGGAGAAGAGCGCCTGACAGTATAGAGGAGAAGAACACCTGACAGTATAGAGGAGAAGAACAATACCTGACCTTATAGAGGAGAAGAACAATACCTGACCTTATAGAGGAGAAGAACAATACCTGACCTTATAGAGGAGAAGAACAATACCTGACCTTATAGAGGAGAAGAACACCTGACAGTATAGAGGAGAAGAACACCTGACAGTATAGAGGAGAAGAACACCTGACAGTATAGAGGAGAAGAACACCTGACAGTATAGAGGAGAAGAACAATACCTGACAGTATAGAGGAGAAGAACAATACCTGACCTTATAGAGGAGAAGAACAATACCTGACCTTATAGAGGAGAAGAACACCTGACAGTATAGAGGAGAAGAGCGCCTGACAGTATAGAGGAGAAGAACACCTGACAGTATAGAGGAGAAGAACACCTGACAGTATAGAGGAGAAGAACAATACCTGACCTTATAGAGGAGAAGAACAATACCTGACCTTATAGAGGAGAAGAACAATACCTGACCTTATAGAGGAGAAGAACACCTGACAGTATAGAGGAGAAGAACACCTGACAGTATAGAGGAGAAGAACACCTGACAGTATAGAGGAGAAGAACACCTGACAGTATAGAGGAGAAGAACAATACCTGACAGTATAGAGGAGAAGAACAATACCTGACCTTATAGAGGAGAAGAACAATACCTGACCTTATAGAGGAGAAGAACACCTGACAGTATAGAGGAGAAGAACACCTGACAGTATAGAGGAGAAGAACACCTGACCTTATAGAGGAGAAGAACACCTGACAGTAGGTGTTCCCGGGCCGACTAGGTGAAAAATCTGTCGATGTGCCCTTAAGCAAGGGACTTAACCCTAAATGCTCCTGTAAGTCGCTCTGGATAAGAGCGTCTGCTAAATGACTAAAATGTAAAATGTAAATGTATAGAGAAGAACACCTGACAGTATAGAGGAGAAGAACACCTGACAGTATAGAGAAGAAGAACACCTGCCAGTATAGAGGAGAAGAACACCTGACAGTATAGAGGAGAAGAACGCCTGACAGTATAGAGGAGAAGAACACCTGACCTTATAGAGGAGAAGAACACCTGACAGTATAGATGAGAAGAACAATACCTGACCTTATAGAGGAGAAGAACACCTGACCATATAGAGGAGAAGAACACCTGACCTTATAGAGGAGAAGAACACCTGACAGTATAGAGGAGAAGAACACCTGACAGTATAGAGGAGAAGAACAATACCTGACCTTATAGAGGAGAAGAACACCTGACCATATAGAGGAGAAGAACACCTGCCAGTATAGAGGAGAAGAACACCTGACAGTATAGAGGAGAAGAACAATACCTGACCTTATAGAGGAGAAGAACACCTGACAGTATAGAGGAGAAGAACACCTGACAGTATAGAGGAGAAGAACACCTGACCATATAGAGGAGAAGAACGCCTGACAGTATAGAGGAGAAGAACACCTGCCAGTATAGAGGAGAAGAACACCTGACCATATAGAGGAGAAGAACACCTGACCATATAGAGGAGAAGAACAATACCTGACCTTATAGAGGAGAAGAACACCTGACCATATAGAGGAGAAGAACACCTGACAGTATAGAGGAGAAGAACGCCTGACAGTATAGAGGAGAAGAACAATACCTGACCTTATAGAGGAGAAGAACACCTGACAGTATAGAGGAGAAGAACACCTGACAGTATAGAGGAGAAGAACACCTGACAGTATAGAGGAGAAGAACGCCTGACAGTATAGAGGAGAAGAACACCTGACAGTATAGAGGAGAACACCTGACAGTATAGAGGAGAAGAACGCCTGACAGTATAGAGGAGAAGAACAATACCTGACCTTACGTGTTCCACTATGAAGTAAAACAACCCCTGCTAGCTGATGAAGCTTCAACGCCAGTGTTTATAGATGGAGGGATTAACACCATGTGTTCCTCTCCTCTCCTCTCGGGGAACAGTCTCCAGCCCTCTCTCCACACAGACAAACTGATTTCCTGCTTTAAAACTAAATGTGATTACCACACAACAGATAATGAAACCCTTATCTGTGCCGTGCCAAAGAGCAGAGCATGAATTAAAACTAAGCCTTGAGGAGTTAACATATAAATCCTTATTATAAGTGTCAGTAACCTGGCCTGTGTAGACAGAGACACCTACTGGCCTGCTACACACCACTATGTTACATGTTTTTTATAACACTTAGAAATAAATATTAGTTATAATATGAGCACCAGGTATTCCAAGGAAACCTTCAACCGTCCGTGCTGGAGTTGCTTGACAGTGTATTCTAACTGTAGGCATACTGTGTGTCTGAAGGGGATGGCATTACTGTGTAATAGGTTAGGAAACCAGTAGGTTATGGTACCAGTAGGTTATGTTACCAGTAGGTTAGGGTCCCAGTAGGTTAGGGTCCCAGTAGGTTAGGGTACCAGTAGGTTAGGGTACCAGTAGGTTAGGAAACCAGTAGGTTAGGAAACCAGTAGGTTATGGTACCAGTAGGTTAAACTACCAGTAGGTTAGGGTACCAGTAGGTTATGGTACCAGTAGGTTATGTTACCAGTAGGTTAGGGTCCCAGTAGGTTAGGGTCCCAGTAGGTTAGGGTCCCAGTAGGTTAGGGTACCAGTAGGTTAGGGTACCAGTAGGTTAGGAAACCAGTAGGTTAGGGTACCAGTAGGTTATGTTACCAGTAGGTTAGGGTACCAGTAGGTTAGGGTACCAGTAGGTTAGGGTACCAGTAGGTTATGGTACCAGTATGTTAAACTACCAGTAGGTTATGGTACCAGTAGGTTATGTTACCAGTAGGTTAAACTACCAGTAGGTTAGGGTACCAGTAGGTTAAACTACCAGTAGGTTAGGGTACCAGTAGGTTATGGTACCAGTAGGTTAGGGTACCAGTAGGTTAAACTACCAGTAGGTTAGGGTACCAGTAGGTTAAACTACCAGTAGGTTAGGGTACCAGTAGGTTAGGGTACCAGTAGGTTATGGTACCAGTATGTTAAACTACCAGTAGGTTATGGTACCAGTAGGTTATGTTACCAGTAGGTTAAACTACCAGTAGGTTAGGGTACCAGTAGGTTAGGGTACCAGTAGGTTAGGGTACCAGTAGGTTAAACTACCAGTAGGTTAAACTACCAGTAGGTTAGGGTACCAGTAGGTTAGGGTACCAGTAGGTTAAACTACCAGTAGGTTAGGGTACCAGTAGGTTAGGGTACCAGTAGGTTAGGGTACCAGTAGGTTAAACTACCAGTAGGTTAGGGTCCCAGTAGGTTAGGGTACCAGTAGGTTAGGGTACCAGTAGGTTAGGGTACCAGTAGGTTAGGGTACCAGTAGGTTAAACTACCAGTAGGTTAAACTACCAGTAGGTTAGGGTACCAGTAGGTTAGGGTACCAGTAGGTTAGGGTACCAGTAGGTTAAACTACCAGTAGGTTAGGGTACCAGTAGGTTAGGGTACCAGTAGGTTAGGGTACCAGTAGGTTAGGGTACCAGTAGGTTAAACTACCAGTAGGTTAGGGTCCCAGTAGGTTAGGGTACCAGTAGGTTAGGGTACCAGTAGGTTAGGGTACCAGTAGGTTAGGGTACCAGTAGGTTAAACTACCAGTAGGTTAGGGTACCAGTAGGTTAGGGTACCAGTAGGTTAAACTACCAGTAGGTTAAACTACCAGTAGGTTAAACTACCAGTAGGTTAGGGTACCAGTAGGTTAGGGTACCAGTAGGTTAGGGTACCAGTAGGTTAAACTACCAGTAGGTTAGGGTACCAGTAGGTTAGGGTACCAGTAGGTTAGGGTACCAGTAGGTTAAACTACCAGTAGGTTAGGGTACCAGTAGGTTAAACTACCAGTAGGTTAAACTACCAGTAGGTTAGGGTACCAGTAGGTTAAACTACCAGTAGGTTAGGGTACCAGTAGGTTAGGGTACCAGTAGGTTAAACTACCAGTAGGTTAGGGTACCAGTAGGTTAAACTACCAGTAGGTTAAACTACCAGTAGGTTAGGGTACCAGTAGGTTAAACTACCAGTAGGTTAAACTACCAGTAGGTTAGGGTACCAGTAGGTTAGGGTACCAGTCTGACAGGGGCTTGGTCATTAACAATACATTCTGTTTTTAAACAGTTTTGCTAAATTCATTGTTTATTGATTTGTTTGTTTGCTTCTTTCTCTCATGAATAAACATGAGTTGGTTTTGTCAGATGATTCACCACAATAAATAGGCTCTGCAAAACGCCAACAGATATTTCAACCTCCATGCCTTATAGGTGTTGCATCTTATCAGACTGGAACATGGATTGTCTAGTTCAGGGTTACCATAGCTACATCAAATGACATTGTTCAAGTAAAACTGGAGCCTAATCCAATCATATGTCCTAATGCCACATCCAGAACTATTTACAGCTTATTACATAGCAAGTCAAGTCAAATAGGGAGCTAGTTACTCTCCAGACAAGTTGATTTTCTGTGTTTTGAGAGTCTGGTTTATAAGAAACAACATTTCTAACCTCACCTGGTCTTGTTGAGTGGTTTCTGGACCACAACACAACAACACACACCTAACCATAACCCTACCTAAAGACATCATCTCCTCTAACCATAACCCTACCTAAAGACATCATCTCCTCTAACCATAACCCTACCTAAAGACATCATCTCCCTCTAACCATAACTCTACCTAAAGACATCATATCCTCTAACCATAACCCTACCTAAAGACATCATATCCTCTAACCATAACCCTACCTAAAGACATCATCTCCTCTAACCATAACCCTACCTAAAGACATCATCTCCTCTAACCATAACCCTACCTAAAGACATCATCTCCTCTAACCATAACCCTACCTAAAGACATCATCTCCCTCTAACCATAACCCTACCTAAAGACATCATCTCCCTCTAACCATAACCCTACCTAAAGACATCATCTCCTCTAACCATAACCCTACCTAAAGACATCATCTCCTCTAACCATAACCCTACCTAAAGACATCATCTCCTCTAATCATAACCCTACCTAAAGACATCATCTCCCTCTAACCATAACCCTACCTAAAGACATCATCTCCTCTAACCATAACCCTACCTAAAGACATCATCTCCTCTAACCATAACCCTACCTAAAGACATCATATCCTCTTACCATAACCCTACCTAAAGACATCATCTCCTCTAACCATAACCCTACCTAAAGACATCATCTCCTCTAACCATAACCCTACCTAAAGACATCATATCCTCTAACCATAACCCTACCTAAAGACATCATATCCTCTAACCATAACCCTACCTAAAGACATCATCTCCTCTAACCATAACCCTACCTAAAGACATCATCTCCTCTAACCATAACCCTACCTAAAGACATCATCTCCTCTAATCATAACCCTACCTAAAGACATCATCTCCTCTAACCATAACCCTACCTAAAGACATCATATCCTCTAACCATAACCCTACCTAAAGACAGCATCAAATGTTCTGCCAGCTTTTCCACAGGATGTGCAACACTGGCTGAAGTTAACATACAGGCCTACAGTACAACCTGTTGATGGCTAAAGCTATTGCAGATTTTTCTGTCAGAAAATGATATTAGATACTTTGGATGGAAAAGGTTGTAATATGGTAAAAGGCTATCCCATTTACTATCCCATGTTAATGGTAGGCGTAGTAAATATCCTGAGGCGCACTTTTATTCAGGCGATGAATTGACGCAACGTCGTGGAGTGATACCGTTAACTATTGTAGCCAACTGTTAGACAAGCCAGGAACGAAACAGACATCACCAATTAGCCGACAGTAGTTTATTCTACAGGCATGTATTCCCGCCTTACCTGACACTTCATGATGAGGTACGTTGACAAGACTGAACCCTTTGGCGGTGTATGCTTGTCTAACATCACTGCAGGTTTTCGCTTTGATATCTCCTCCACATGACAGGGACAGCACCGACAAAGTGCAACACACCACTCGTACTCTCCACATTGCAGTCATCGGTAATAAATCCTTGTAAGTGTTTTGTTAAGAAATAAATCCGTTATAGACGACCCAAACGGCCGGACAATCCGCGCGGTGAAACCAGGTCTGCGTTGCTTCCTCCGTCCGTCCGTGATTTCTACTTTCTCTGGCTCGCTGCAGAATGTCAAAGGTTTACAAACCGAAAATAACAATTCACTTCTTCTTTAAATCCGTTCAGTTCATAGCAGAATCTCTCTCTCTGTCTCGTCCTGTCCCCCCTCTCCGAACAAGATATCTGCCTTGAGTGAAACAGCCCAACCTCGTTCCGCTACATGAAGCGGCACCTTGTGCTCTCTGTTAAGATAACTTATCCCCTAGACCCCCTACTACACACAGCGCCTCTGTGTTTCTGTCAACCGAGGAAAGTGGAAATCCAGGGACTCCACACACCGCTCATAGCCCAGCCACCGTGCCACAGCACTCGGCAAAACCCGGAGTGGAATGGAGCAGTCTACCTCCTCCCCCAGCATGACGCGGCGCACACACACGTGGTTTTCTCACAGCTCGTGTACATTAGAAGGTGGGAAAGTGCTGCGCGCTCTTCCCGCCTCCCAGAGCGGCGCGTGTGGGCAGCACGTTCGATTGCGCGCTCTTCCCGCCTCCCAGAGCTGCGGGTGTGCTGGCAACAAGTTGGATTGTGTGTCAAACAATTCAGCATAGCAAGTTTGTAGGAAGGTCTGGTTATTAAATGGGTAAAATAGTTTAATCCATTCTCCTTTTAATGAATTTATTCACAGGTAAATAGTAACATGCTCTAAACCTCTGTGGTGACAAGCAAACTTTGTTGCCCTGTCTCCAATCATCCACATGGCTGGGAGTGCAGGCTAACTCAAATGAGCTGCTAACATAGCTCTAGCTAGCCAACTGTACAGATAGCTAAGTTAATTCAATATCACCAGCTACCTAACTTCATATTAGCTAGCTATCTTGATGTATTTATCATTGTAAATGAAAAACACAAACTCCAAATGCATTTGTAGGTAACTAGCAAACAGCCATGGAAGAGGGTGAAAGGATAGCAGCTCCAGCTGTCAAAGAAGGGAGAGAACAGGCTATTCTGGATAGGGCAGGTTCTGTTGTGGTTCCGGTCCCTAGAGAGAAGTGAGGACAGAGATAACAGTAACATCATATTCAGTGCTGTCTAATATGAGTATAATGAAGCCTGTTTCTTGTGATGTTTTCTGTCCTCGGATACAGAGAGCTGTGAAAGCCTGTCCGCAGATGAAGAGGTCCCAATGAAGAGCGGTGGTTCTCAGTCCTGGTCCCAGGGACTCAAAGGGGTGCACGTTTTAGTTTTTGCCTCAGCACTACACAGCTGATTCAAATGATCAACTCATCATCAAGCTTCAAGGGGTATTTATGTATTCATTTATGATGCTATCCTTGATATGATCTCGATGTTATCATGATTTGTTATAAGGGATATTATACTTTAGTAATCCACAATGACCTGGTGATGTAAAAGTCTAATAATGATATTATCTTCCATATTCCTACGGATACCTTGCAACTGGAGATTCCTTCAAAAACGATTGCCTATAGTTACCGTGTAGGGCACTGAACGGTTGGGTGCATCAGGATGTTGCATCGATGGGGGCCAACAACGCAGCACGGGAGGAAATCCGTGTGCGGGAGATCTTCACCTCCTACCTCTTCGAAGAGGGTGCTGTTCCCTGGCAACACCTTGTGCCATAGATGTCACGGTTCCCTCAGACAGAACCCAGAAGCAGACCAGGACAAGGAGAGTTGAACGAAGGTGAGGGTTTATTACAGATTCAAAAAAGGTGCAGGATAATCCAGGGAACAGAGCGGGCGGCGTGGATGAGTTGTTGAGGGTGCAGTTGTTGGTCCAATGATGGCTCGGCAGCCGCCGACCATCAGGCAGAGGTAGGGTGAGGGTTCCCGGACAGTGATGTTCATGGCTAACGATCCGGCAGGAACTGGATGTTTGGCCAGAGCCTAAGAAGGGTGATGATCAGGACCAGGTGTGCAGATTGCTGATGGGATGCAGGTGCGGAAAACAAGAGAGCTCCCCGGAGCGTTCCCGAACCCTCGGGAAACAGGAGATCACGAACAGGAAAAACTAGTCACCAGACAGGACCCGACTCAGACTGCCGGGATCGTTACAATAGACTACACTATGCACAGCCGATGGCTCTTTTAAGAGACACCCACATTGCAATAAAAGTATTCTTCCATTTACTTAACTATGTCAACTGCAGTTATTCAATACACAGTTTCTCTCCCTTTGATTTCTACTTCTCAGGTGAGGGTGCTGTTCCGGTAAGGGTGATGTCAGCACATTAACAAAACAGGCTCTTTTAAGAGTCACCAACATTGAAAAAATGTAGATCAATTAGACACCCTATAACCTACACACTGGTGTATCAATCTGATTGATGGATTGTGTTGTGCAGTAAGCAGCCTCTGGTGCATAACTGTGGCTCCTTCCACCTTAGAAGGTATAGGCAATAGGACCAACCACGGAGAATATTAAGACACTCCATTATTTCTATTTATGTAACTACACTATATTGTTTGTCCTCGTGTGTCTGCATGTTTTTCAATATAAAGTACTCTGCAGCCACTCAGTGTGGACACCAAGTGAGGCCACACACACATTTACATTTACGTCATTTAGCAGACGCTCTTATCCAGAGCGACATACAAATTGGGGCATTCACCTTATAGCCAGTGGGATAACCACTTTACAATACGTTTTTTTTTTTTTTTTTTTTGGGGGGTAAGGGTGGGGTAGAAGGATTACTTTATCCTATCCCAGGTATTCCTTAAAGAGGTGGGGTTTCAAATGTCTCCGGAAGGTGGTGAGTGACTCCGCTGTCCTGGCGTCGTGAGGGAGCTTGTTCCACCATTGGGGTGCCAGAGCAGCGAGATTCCTGTTGAACACTGTCTCTTTAACTACCTTGTTTTACATTTACATTTTAGTCATTTAGCAGACGCTTTTATCCAGAGCGACTTACAGTAAGTGAGTGCATAAATTTTTTCATACTGGCCCCCCGTGGGAAACGAACCCACAACCCTGGCTTTGCAAGCGCCATGCTCTACCAACTGAGCTACACAGGGTTTTCTCAATAACAGTCTCTCTCCTTCACTTCATCCCTCTCCCCCCTTCTCCCTAAATCCTCTAGGTTATATCAGCTGTGTCGGTGAACCCCTCCCCTTCTCTATAAATCCTCTAGGTTATATCAGCTGTGTCGGTGAACCCCTCCCCTTCTCTATAAATCCTCTAGGTTATATCAGCTGTGTCGGTGAACCCCTCCCCTTCTCTATAAATCCTCTAGGTTATATCAGCTGTGTTAGTGAACCCCTCCCCTTCTCTATAAATCCTCTAGGTTATATCAGCTGTGTTAGTGAACCCCTCCCCTTCTCTATAAATCCTCTAGGTTATATCAGCTGTGTTAGTGGACCCCTCCCCTTCTCTATAAATCCTCTAGGTTATATCAGCTGTGTCGGTGAACCCCTCCCCTTCTCTATAAATCCTCTAGGTTATATCAGCTGTGTTAGTGAACCCCTCCCCTTCTCTATAAATCCTCTAGGTTATATCAGCTGTGTCGGTGAACCCCTCCCCTTCTCTATAAATCCTCTAGGTTATATCAGCTGTGTTAGTGAACCCCTCCCCTTCTCTATAAATCCTCTAGGTTATATCAGCTGTGTTGGTGAACCCCTCCCCTTCTCTATAAATCCTCTAGGTGATATCAGCTGTGTTAGTGAACCCCTCCCGCATCTGAACTGGCTACACAGAGGGCACAGCAGGATCAGAGGTGAGAGGTCACTTGGTCGGGTCAACAGGAAGTATTATCAAAGAGATGCTTTACATTGAAATACAGATAGAGATGTAGTAGTCCCAGAGTTAGTGATACAAGCTCAGTTTTGCATTTCACCTCCTGATGATTATGATGACTGACAGTGTTGGAATAAAAAACAACAACACAAGGCTTAATCATGCTATCTCTCTCTCCATCTGTCTCTCATCTGCAGGTTTGTTTTGATGTGAGATAGGAAGCCAACCCCCAGTCCAGTCGTCACCACCTCACCCGCTCTAAGATAACTCTCGGGCCAGCTGGGGGCCCAAGGCTGGTTAGGAGACACCGCTAGAGACACTATTATGGAATTTTGATGAGAGAATATGAAGTTTAGTAGCAGTGTAATTCATTAATCATATGCAGTCTTCCCTGTTCCTCTGTTCTTACCTCGTTCCCTGTCTGTCTTCCCTGCTCCTCTGTTCTCATCTCCTTCCCTGTCTGTATTCCCTGCTCCTCTGTTCTCATCTCCTTCCCTGTCTGTCTTCCCTGCTCCTCTGTTCTCACCTCCTTCCCTGTCTGTCTTCCCTGCTCCTCTGTTCTCATCTCCTTCCCTGTCTGTCTTCCCTGCTCCTCTGTTCTCACCTCCTTCCCTGTCTGTCTTCCCTGCTCCTCTGTTCTCATCTCCTTCCCTGTCTGTCTTCCCTGCTCCTCTGTTCTCATCTCCTTCCCTGTCTGTCTTCCCTGTTCCTCTGTTCTCATCTCCTTCCCTGTCTGTCTTCCCTGCTCCTCTGTTCTCATCTCCTTCCCTGTCTGTCTTCCCTGCTCCTCTGTTCTCATCTCGTTCCCTGTCCGTCTTCCCTGCTCCTCTGTTCTCATCTCGTTCCCTGTCTGTCTTCCCTGCTCCTCTGTTCTTACCTCGTTCCCTGTCTGTCTTCCCTGCTCCTCTGTTCTCACCTCCTTCCCTGTCTGTCTTCCCTGCTCCTCTGTTCTCATCTCCTTCCCTGTCTGTCTTCCCTGCTCCTCTGTTCTTACCTCGTTCCCTGTCTGTCTTCCCTGCTCCTCTGTTCTCATCTCGTTCCCTGTCTGTCTTCCCTGCTCCTCTGTTCTTACCTCCTTCCCTGTCTGTCTTCCCTGCTCCTCTGTTCTCATCTCCTTCCCTGTCTGTCTTCCCTGCTCCTCTGTTCTCACCTCCTTCCCTGTCTGTCTTCCCTGCTCCTCTGTTCTCATCTCCTTCCCTGTCTGTCTTCCCTGCTCCTCTGTTCTCATCTCCTTCCCTGTCTGTCTTCCCTGCTCCTCTGTTCTCACCTCCTTCCCTGTCTGTCTTCCCTGCTCCTCTGTTCTCATCTCCTTCCCTGTCTGTCTTCCCTGCTCCTCTGTTCTTACCTCCTTCCCTGTCTGTCTTCCCTGCTCCTCTGTTCTCATCTCCTTCCCTGTCTGTCTTCCCTGCTCCTCTGTTCTCCACCTCCTTCCCTGTCTGTCTTCCCTGCTCCTCTGTTCTCATCTCCTTCCCTGTCTGTCTTCCCTGCTCCTCTGTTCTCATCTCCTTCCCTGTCTGTCTTCCCTGCTCCTCTGTTCTCACCTCCTTCCCTGTCTGTCTTCCCTGCTCCTCTGTTCTCACCTCCTTCCCTGTCTGTCTTTGACACTGTCACACCTCTCTCCCCACCTCCTTTCTTTCTCTGGTTTTATAATGCACACCAGATGTGCATTGAAGTACAGATTGAACTTGTATTTGAAGTGCATTCAGTTAGTATTCAGACCTCTTGACTTTTTCAACATTTTGTTACGTTACAGCTTTATTCTAAAATGGATTCAATTGTTTTTTTTCTCCCTCCTCAATCTACACACAATACCCCATAATGACAAAGCGAAAACAGGTTTGTAGAAATGTTTGCACATTTATAAAAAATAAAAAACATAAATACCTTATTTACATAAGGAAATTAGATATTGAGATGCACCTGTTTTAGAGTATTTACATGATGCATAGGAAGTGTAGTGTACTGTTTTTAAATTCTGTTTCTGTATATACAGGTAAAAGTCAGTAAATTAGAATATTTTGAAAAACTTGATTTATTTCAGTAATTGCATTCAAAAGGTGTAACTTGTACATTATATTTATTCATTGCACACAGACTGATGCATTCAAATGTTTATTTCATTTAATTTTGATGATTTGAAGTGGCAACAAATGAAAATCCAAAATTCCGTGTGTCACAAAATTAGAATATTGTGTAAGGGTTACATTTTGAAGACACCTGGTGCCACAAACTAATCAGCTGATTAACTCAAAACACCTGCAAAGGGCTTTAAATGGTCTCTCAGTCCAGTTCTGAAGCCTACACAAACATGGGGGAAGACTTCAGATTTGACAGCTGTCCAAAGGCGACCATCGACACATTGCACAAGGAGGGAAAGACACAAAAGGTTATTGCAGAAGAGGCTGGCTGTTCTCAGAGCTCTGTGTCCAAACACATTAATAGAGAGGCAAAGGGAAGGAAAAACTGTGGTCAGAAAAAGTGTACAAGCGATAGGGATCACCGCGCCTAGTCAAGATTGTGAAAAAAAACCCATTCAAAAATGTGGGGGAGATTCACAAGGAGTGGACAGCTGCTGGAGTCAGGGCTTCAAGATCCACCACCAAGAGACGCTTGAAAGACATGGGTTTCAACTGCCGCATACCTCGTGTCAAGCCACTGTTGACCAAGAAACAGCGAAAAGCGTCTCACCTGGGCTAAGGAAAAAAAGAGCTGGACTGCTGCTGAGTGGTCTAAAGTCATGTTTTCTGACGAAAGCAAATTTTGCATTTCCTTTGGAAATCGAGGTCCCAGAGTCTGGAGGAAGACAGGAGAGGCACAGGATCCACGTTGCCTGAAGTCTAGTGTAAAGTTTCCACCATCAGTGATGGTTTGGGGTGCCATGTCATCTGCTGGTGTCGGTCCACTCTGTTTCCTGAGATCCAGGGTCAACGCAGCCGTCTACCAGCAAGTTTTTAGAGCACTTCATGCTTCCTGCTGCTGACCTGCTCTATGGAGATGGAGATTTCAGGTTCCAACAGGACTTGGCGCCTGC
Organism: Coregonus clupeaformis; assembly: GCF_020615455.1. Classification (NCBI taxonomy): domain Eukaryota; kingdom Metazoa; phylum Chordata; class Actinopteri; order Salmoniformes; family Salmonidae; genus Coregonus; species Coregonus clupeaformis. The sequence continues at coordinate 72,296 of NW_025535512.1, forward strand.
ACACAGCGCAAAATCTACCCGTGCCTGGTTTACGGACCATGGTATTTCTGTTCTAAATTGGCCAGCCAACTCCCTGACCTTAGCCCCATAGAAAATCTGTGGGGTATTGTGAAAAGGAAGATGCAGAATGCCAGACCCAACAACGCAGAAGAGTTGAAGGCCACTATCAGAGCAACCTGGGCTCTCATAACACCTGAGCAGTGCCAGAAACTCATCGACTCCATGCCACGCCGCATTAATGCAGTAATTGAGGCAAAAGGAGCTCCAACCAAGTATTGAGTATTGTACATGCTCATATTTTTCATTTTCATACTTTTTTTCAACATTTCTAAAAAATCCCTTTTTTGTATTAGCCTTAAGTAATATTCTAATTTTGTGACACACGGAATTTTGGATTTTCATTTGTTGCCACTTCAAATCATCAAAATTAAATGAAATAAACATTTGAATGCATCAGTCTGTGTGCAATGAATAAATACAGTGGGGAAAAAAAGTATTTAGTCAGCCACCAATTGTGCAAGTTCTCCCACTTAAAAAGATGAGAGAGGCCTGTAATTTTCATCATAGGTACACGTCAACTATGACAGACAAATTGAGGAAAAAAAATCCAGAAAATCCCATTGTAGGATTTTTAATGAATTTATTTGCAAATTATGGTGGAAAATAAGTATTTGGTCACCTACAAACAAGCAAGATTTCTGGCCCTCACAGACCTGTAACTTCTTCTTTAAGAGGCTCCTCTGTCCTCCACTCGTTACCTGTATTAATGGCACCTGTTTGAACTTGTTATCAGTATAAAAGACACCTGTCCACAACCTCAAACAGTCACACTCCAAACTTCACAATGGCCAAGACCAAAGAGCTGTCAAAGGACACCAAAAACAAAATTGTAGACCTGCACCAGGCTGGGAAGACTGAATCTGCAATAGGTAAGCAGCTTGGTTTGAAGAAATCAACTGTGGAGCAATTATTAGGAAATGGAAGACATACAAGACCACTGATAATCTCCCTCGATCTGGGGCTCCACGCAAGATCTCACCCCGTGGGAGTCAAAATGATCACAAGAACGGTGAGCAAAAATCCCAGAACCACACGGGGGGACCTAGTGAATGACCTGCAGAGAGCTGGGACCAAAGTAACAAAGCCAACCATCAGTAACACACTACGCCGCCAGGGACTCAAATCCTGCAGTGCAAGACGTGTCCCCCTGCTTAAGCCAGTACATGTCCAGGCCCGTCTGAAGTGCATTTGGATGATCCAGAAGAGGATTGGGAGAATGTCATATGGTCAGATGAAACCAAAATATAACTTTTTTGGTAAAAACTCAACTCGTCATGTTTGGAGGACAAAGAATGCTGAGTTGCATCCAAAGAACACCATACCTACTGTGAAGCATGGGGGGTGGAAACATCATGCTTTGGGGCTGTTTTTCTGCAAAGGGACCAGGACGACTGATCCGTGTAAAGGAAAGAATGAATGGGGCCATGTATCGTGAGATTTTGAGTGAAACCCTCCTTCCATCAGCAAGGGCATTGAAGATGAAACGTGGCTGGGTCTTTCAGCATGACAATGATCCCAAACACACCGCCCGGGCAACGAAGGAGTGGCTTCGTAAGAAGCATTTCAAGGTCCTGGAGTGGCCTAGCCAGTCTCCAGATCTCAACCCCATAGAAAATCTTTGGAGGGAGTTGAAAGTCTGTGTTGCCCAGCGACAGCCCCAAAACATCACTGCTCTAGAGGAGATCTGCATGGAGGAATGGGCCAAAATACCAGCAACAGTGTGTGAAAACCTTGTGAAGACTTACAGAAAACGTTTGACCTGTGTCATTGCCAACAAAGGGTATATAACAAAGTATTGAGAAACTTTTGTTATTGACCAAATACTTATTTTCCACCATCATATGCCAATAATTTCATTAAAAATCCTACAATGTGATTTTCTGGATTTTTTTTCTCATTTTGTCTGTCATAGTTGACGTGTACCTATGATGAAAATTACAGGCCTCTCTCATCTTTTTAAGTGGGAGAACTTGCACAATTGGTGGCTGACTAAATACTTTTTTTCCCCACTGTATAATGTACAAGTTACACCTTTTGAATGCAATTACTGAAATAAATCAAGTTTTTCAAAATATTCTAATTTACTGACTTTTACCTGTATGAATTACAAATCAGCCTTTAACTAGTTAAATCATGTTTCTAGTCTACTGCAGAGTTACAATGTGTAACCAATGATGTCCCAGGACCAGGATTGGTAAACACTGTTGAAGTGTATAATTGTAATACATACATGCAGAAGTAGCATCATTCAGAGACTGGAGTTGGATACTCCTGGTATTGGATATGACTGAAAAAAATAACGTCTCACAGACATTCATACCTGGACAGCTCCTTTATTTGCCAAAGTAGAGTACATGATCAGTGAATGTACAGGCTACACATGTGGGGAACTCATGCTTGGTAATAACTACATGTATGTACGACTTGCATCCTTGGCACAATAAAGATATATTATATTCTACTCAATCCATAGGCTTCATTAATGTCATTCAGACTGTCTTGAAGTCGATACAACCGGCTATGATAGCTGAGGTTCATAGCTAGGTTCTGAACTAATATTTATGCCAAACGTGTTAGGGTCCCGTACACAGATCGGCTACATAGCTAGCTATACATCCATAGGCATACAGGTATTTGTATCCTCCACTACACAATAAGCAAGAAAATAGTTAGCTAGCTACGTTACCTCAACTGCATTGCATGGGAAATATCAGCAAGGCAATCTTAAACTGTACATTCAATTTGTAGGAAATGCTTTAGCTAGCTCGAATCTTTACATACGGTGTTTCAGAAAGACCACAGCCTGGTTTACTGGTTTTCTCAGGAGTCCCTAAAACATTAAAACAACCAGAATTACAATGTCATACTCATCACAACGCCCATAAAGCTAGGTAGCTAGCTGGCTAATGTTAGCTAGTCAGCTACCTTGCTAAGTAGCAATTTTCGTAAATTAACTTCATGACCAAAAAAAATATGCATAATCGTTTGTCTCTACATTAACTAACATATTCCTCTCAACTGTACATTTGTTGCATGATTCATTATAATTCCTAACATTTGCTTCCATCCTAGTATTTTTGTCAGCCATCTTTGTTAAAGAAAGTCTCCAACATTGGGTCGCAAAGTTTCAAATTCGTCATGGGAACCACTCGATATGATTGGTCATCGCCCAGTGGTCGCTGCTGGTGATTTGCATAAAGTTGGGAAATGCCGTCCTTTTTCACCGCGTCGTTCGCGCAACCCAACGGTCCACCGCCCACTCCGCAACCCAACGGTCCCACCGCCCACTCCGCAACCCAACGGTCCACCGCCCACTCCGCAACCCAACGGTCCACCGCCCACTCCGCAACCCAACGGTCCCACCGCCCACTCCGCAACCCAACGGTCCCACCGCCCACTCCGCAACCCAACGGTCCACCGCCCACTCCGCAACCCAACGGTCCCACCGCCCACTCCGCAACCCAACGGTCCCACCGCCCACTCCGCAACCCAACGGTCCACCGCCCACTCCGCAACCCAACGGTCCACCGCCCACTCCGCAACCCAACGGTCCGCCGCCCACTCCGCTTCTCAACGCTTTCCTTCCATTGAACATCAATGGAAAGCGGTATTTCACCGCACAGGTTCGCCAGTAGTGTATAACGGGCTGTGACAGTGATCATTTTGAATACGCCAATATACAGTGTCTGAGTGTCTGTTGTTCATGTGGAGAGTAGTCTAGTAAATATCCTATTACCACGCTTTTGCAAGTAACCGCCATTTCGGTTTACCAAAGCCCGCAGGTTTTTTAAATCAATATTTTATTAAATATAAACATGTTAATATTTGAATAAGAATACATGATGCGGTAAGAATATTTCCATATTTTCTTGGAACAAATGGGGGGAAAATGTAGGCTCATAGGTAGCATCTAGAACCACAACGTGTCTGTTAAATAGTGATTAACATGTCTATATATTTGTCATATCTTTGATTTAAAAAAAAAAACATGATGTTTATCACTAAAACTCTAGAAAATAAAATTAGACTTTATCCCCCAAATGCAGCATTAACCCCAGAGCTGCTCCATGCATGGCTTATCCTGCTTCTAGTAACGTTCAGATTCCAGTAGCCTATGATTATAACCCTAATGACAGGGTATGATTCAGAACCACAACTTATCCTGCTTCTAGTAACGTTCAGATTCCAGTAGCCTATGATTATAACCCTAATGACAGGGTATGATTCAGAACCACAACTTATCCTGCTTCTAGTAACGTTCAGATTCCAGTAGCCTATGATTATAACCCTAATGACGGGGTATGATTCAGAACCACAACTTATACTGTGCTCTAGTAACGTTTCAGATTCCAGTAGCCTATGATTATAACCCTAATGACAGGGTATGATTCAGAACCACAACTTATCCTGCTTCTAGTAACGTTCAGATTCCAGTAGCCTATGATTATAACCCTAATGACAGGGTATGATTCAGAACCACAACTTATACTGTGCTCTAGTAACGTTCAGATTCCAGTAGCCTATGATTATAACCCTAATGACAGGGTATGATTCAGAACCACAACTTATACTGTGCTCTAGTAACGTTCAGATTCCAGTAGCCTATGATTATAACCCTAATGACAGGGTATGATTCAGAACCACAACTTATCCTGCTTCTAGTAACGTTCAGATTCCAGTAGCCTATGATTATAACCCTAATGACAGGGTATGATTCAGAACCACAACTTATACTGTGCTCTAGTAACGTTCAGATTCCAGTAGCCTATGATTATAACCCTAATGACAGGGTATGATTCAGAACCACAACTTATACTGTGCTCTAGTAACGTTCAGATTCCAGTAGCCTATGATTATAACCCTAATGACAGGGTATGATTCAGAACCACAACTTATCCTGCTTCTAGTAACGTTCAGATTCCAGTAGCCTATGATTATAACCCTAATGACAGGGTATGATTCAGAACCACAACTTATACTGTGCTCTAGTAACGTTCAGATTCCAGTAGCCTATGATTATAACCCTAATGACAGGGTATGATTCAGAACCACAACTTATACTGTGCTCTAGTAACGTTCAGATTCCAGTAGCCTATGATTATAACCCTAATGACAGGGTATGATTCAGAACCACAACTTATCCTGCTTCTAGTAACGTTCAGATTCCAGTAGCCTATGATTATAACCCTAATGACAGGGTATGATTCAGAACCACAACTTATACTGTGCTCTAGTAACGTTCAGATTCCAGTAGTCTATGATTATAACCCTAATGACAGGGTATGATTCAGAACCACAACTTATACTGTGCTCTAGTAACGTTCAGATTCCAGTAGTCTATGATTATAACCCTAATGACAGGGTATGATTCAGAACCACAACTTATACTGTGCTCTAGTAACGTTCAGATTCCAGTAGTCTATGATTATAACCCTAATGACAGGGTATGATTCAGAACCACAACTTATACTGTGCTCTAGTAACGTTCAGATTCCAGTAGCCTATGATTATAACCCTAATGACAGGGTATGATTCAGAACCACAACTTATACTGTGCTCTAGTAACGTTCAGATTCCAGTAGCCTATGATTATAACCCTAATGACAGGGTATGATTCAGAACCACAACTTATCCTGCTTCTAGTAACGTTCAGATTCCAGTAGCCTATGATTATAACCCTAATGACAGGGTATGATTCAGAACCACAACTTATACTGTGCTCTAGTAACGTTCAGATTCCAGTAGCCTATGATTATAACCCTAATGACAGGGTATGATTCAGAACCACAACTTATCCTGCTTCTAGTAACGTTCAGATTCCAGTAGCCTATGATTATAACCCTAATGACAGGGTATGATTCAGAACCACAACTTATACTGTGCTCTAGTAACGTTCAGATTCCAGTAGCCTATGATTATAACCCTAATGACAGGGTATGATTCAGAACCACAACTTATCCTGCTTCTAGTAACGTTCAGATTCCAGTAGCCTATGATTATAACCCTAATGACAGGGTATGATTCAGAACCACAACTTATCCTGCTTCTAGTAACGTTCAGATTCCAGTAGTCTATGATTATAACCCTAATGACAGGGTATGATTCAGAACCACAACTTATCCTGCTTCTAGTAACGTTCAGATTCCAGTAGTCTATGATTATAACCCTAATGACAGGGTATGATTCAGAACCACAACTTATCCTGCTTCTAGTAACGTTCAGATTCCAGTAGTCTATGATTATAACCCTAATGACAGGGTATGATTCAGAACCACAACTTATCCTGCTTCTAGTAACGTTCAGATTCCAGTAGTCTATGATTATAACCCTAATGACAGGGTATGATTCAGAACCACAACTTATCCTGCTTCTAGTAACGTTCAGATTCCAGTAGTCTATGATTATAACCCTAATGACAGGGTATGATTCAGAACCACAACTTATCCTGCTTCTAGTAACGTTCAGATTCCAGTAGCCTATGATTATAACCCTAATGACAGGGTATGATTCAGAACCACAACTTATACTGTGCTCTAGTAACGTTCAGATTCCAGTAGCCTATGATTATAACCCTAATGACAGGGTATGATTCAGAACCACAACTTATACTGTGCTCTAGTAACGTTCAGATTCCAGTAGCCTATGATTATAACCCTAATGACAGGGTATGATTCAGAACCACAACTTATACTGTGCTCTAGTAACGTTCAGATTCCAGTAGCCTATGATTATAACCCTAATGACAGGGTATGATTCAGAACCACAACTTATACTGTGCTCTAGTAACGTTCAGATTCCAGTAGCCTATGATTATAACCCCTAATGACAGGGTATGATTCAGAACCACAACTTATACTGTGCACTAGTAACGTTCAGATTCCAGTAGCCTATGATTATAACCCTAATGACAGGGTATGATTCAGAACCACAACTTATACTGTACACTAGACCAAGACTAGAGAGGAGGTCAACATATGTAGACCTTTAAAGCTACAATGACATTATCATTTTAAGGTCTGCAATCTACATGAACATGTGTATTTCTAGAAGAGTTCAGCATTCACTACAGTTCAGAGTCAGGCAGACTTTAAAATATGAATGGTCTACAGATGAATATGCATTTAGCATTTTTCACCAGAGAGAGAGAGAGAGAGAGAGAGAGCGAGAGAGAGACAGAGTGAGAGAGAGAGAGAGAGAGACAGAGTGAGAGAGAGACAGAGTGAGAGAGAGACAGAGTGAGAGAGAGACAGAGTGAGAGTGAGAGAGAGAGAGAGAGAGAGAGAGACAAAGTGAGAGAGAGAGAGAGTGAGAGAGAGAGACACAGAGTGAGAGAGAGAGAGAGAGAGCGAGAGAGAGAGAGAGAGAGAGAGAGAGGGAGGGAGAGAGAGAGAGACAGAGGGAGGGAGAGAAAGAGAGACAGAGATGGAGAGAGAGGGAGAGAGACAAATGCCAGAACTAAACGCCAGAACCTGACACCCTCAGCACACAGGGGGGACAAACACCTACCTGGAGGTGACAGCATTCCCTCCCCCATATGCCCCCTAGGCACAACTACGACAACATAACCAACAAAAACGGGTCACGACTCCTGCAGCTCTGTCGCACACTGGGTATGTACATAGTCAATGGTAGGCTTCGAGGGGACTCCTATGGTAGGTACACCTATAGCTCATCTCTTGGCAGTAGTACTGTAGACTACTTTATCACCGACCTCAACGCAGAGCTCTCAGAGCGTTCACAGTCAGCCCACTGACACCCCTATCAGACCACAGCAAAATCACAGTCTACTTGAACAGAGCAATACTCAATCATGAGGCATCAAAGCCAAAGGAACTGAATAATATTAAGAAATGCTATAGATGGAAGGAAAGTAGTGTTGAAACCTACCAAAAACAATTAGGAAACAACAAATTCAATCCATTCTAGACAACTTCCTGGACAAAACGTTCCACTGTAATAGTGAAGGTGTAAACATGGCAGTAGAAAACCTAAACAGTATATTTGACCTCTCAGCTTCCCTATCAAATCAAAAAAATCTCTAACAGAAAACCAAAGAAAAGTAACAACAGTGATAAATGGTTTGATGAAGAATGCAAAAACCTAAGAAAGAAATTGAGAAACCTATCCAACCAAAAACATAGAGACCCAGAAAACCTGAGCCTACGCCTTCACTATGGTGAATCACTAAAACAATACAGAAATACACTACGGAAAAAGAAGGAACAGCACGTCAGAAATCAGCTCAATGTAATTGAAGAATCCATAGACTCTAATCACTTCTGGGAAAATTGGAAAACAAACAACAACACGAAGAGCTATCTATCCAAAACGGAGATGTATGGGTAAACCACTTCTCCAATCTTTTTGGCCCTATAACAGAGAACAAACAGCAAAATAATATACATGATCAAATGCAAATCTTAGAATCAACTATTAAAGACTACCAGAACCCACTGGATTCTCCAATTACATTGAATGAACTACAGGACAAAATACAAACCTTCCAACCCAAAAAGTCCTGTGGTGTTGATGGTATCCTCAATGAAATGATAAAATATACAGACCACAAATTTCAATTAGCTATACTTAAACTCTTTAACATCATTAGCTCTGGCATCTTCCCCAATATTTGGAACCAAGGACTGATCACCCCAATCCACAAAAGTGGAGACAAATTTGACCCCAATAACTACCGTGGGATATGCGTCAACAGCAACCTTGGGAAAATCCTCTGCATTATCATTAACAGCAGACTAGTTCATTTCCTCAGTGAAAACAATGTACTGAGCAAATGTCAAATTGGCTTTTACCAAATTACCGTGCGACAGACCACGTATTCACCCTGCACACCCTAATTGACAAACAAACAAACCAAAACAAAGGCAAAGTCTTCTCATGCTTTGTTGATTTCAAAAAAGCTTTTGACTCAATTTGGCATGAGGGTCTGCTATACAAATTGATGGAAAGTGGGGTTGGGGGAAAAACATACAACATTATAAAATCCATGTACACAAACAACAAGTGTGCGGTTAAAATTGGCAAAAAAACACACACATTTCTTTGTCACGCCCTGGCTCTGGGGACACTTGTATGTTGAGCCAGGGTGTGAGTTTCCTTTGTCGATTCTAGTTGTTGTGTTTCTAGGTTGGCCAAAGTGGTTCTCAATCAGAGGCAACGAGTGTCAGCCGTTGCTGGTTGTCTCTGATTGGGAACATATTTATTCAGTCTGTTTGCCACAGTGGGGTGTGGGATCTTGTTCCGTGTTGGTTTGTGTTTTGCACCTGTGGACGTCACGTATCGATTTGTTGTTTTGTTCGTGTATCATTTAATAAATAAGTATGTTCACCTTCCACGCTGCGCCTTGGTCCTCTATATCCGACGATCGTGACAGAAGATCCCACCATAACTGGACCAAGCCAAGTGAAGAGCAGAGAGGTTGGACTTTGAAGCAGTGGAGTGAGTGTCTGGCTAGAGACATGGAGGCCTGGTCCAAGAGGAGAGCCGCCCAGACATTTTTTAGGGTGGGGCTCACGCCGTGGACGACGGGGCAGCAGGAGGCCGCGATAGAGCGGTCCAGCGGGTTGGCAGAGGAGGCCGCCAGGTTACGGGAGTCACTGGTATTAAAGGGGAAGGGAAAGTGTAGAGGCACGGCGAGAGGTACTGGGGTGTGTTACCAGTCCGGTCCGGCCCGTTCCTGATCCCGCGTAGGCGAGTGGTGTGTGTCCCCAGTACGGTCCGGCTTGTTCCTGTCCCTCGCCGAGCCTGTGGTGCGCGTCGCCAGCCCGGTCCGGCCTGTTCCTGCTCCCGCACCAAGCCAATGGTGCGCTGTCGCCAGCCCGGTCCGGCCTGTTCCTGCTCCCCGCACCAAGCCAATGGTGCGCGTCGCCAGCCCGGTCCGGCCTGTTCCTGCTCCCCGCACCAAGCCAATGGTGCGCGTCGCCAGCCCAAGCCAATGGTGCGCGTCGCCAGCCCGGTCCGGCCTGTTCCTGCTCCCGCGCACCAAACCAATGGTGCGTCGTCGCCAGCCCGGTCCGGCCTGTTCCTGCTCCCCGCACCAAGCCAATGGTGCGCGTCGCCAACCGGTCCGGCCTGTTCCTGCTCCCCGCACCAAGCCAATGGTGCGCGTCGCCAGCCCGGTCCGGCCTGTTCCTGCTCCCCGCACCAAGCCAATGGTGCGCGTCGCCAGACCGGTCCGGCCTGTTCCTGCTCCCCGCACCAAGCCAATGGTGCGCGTCGCCAGCCCGGTCCGGCCAGTTCCTGCTCCCCGCACTGCCCGGCCAGTTCCTGCTCCACGCACCAAGCCAGGGGTGCGGCGTCGCCAGCCCGGCCCGGCCTGTTCCTGCTCCCGCACCAAGCCAATGGTGCGGCGTCGCCAGCCCGGTCCGGCCAGTTCCTGCTCCCGCACCAAGCCAGTGGTGCGCGTCGCCAGCCCGGCCCGGCCAATTCCTGCTCCACGCACCAAGCCAGGGGTGCGCGTCGCCAGCCCGGCCCGGCCAGTTCCTGCTCCACGCACAAGCCAGGGGTGCGCGTCGCCGGCCCGGCCCGGCCCGGCCTGTTCCTGCTCCCCGCACCAAGCCAGTGGTGCGCGTGCCAGCTCCGGCCTGGCCTGTTCCTGCTCCCCCACACCAAGCCAGTGGTGTGCGTCGTCAGTCCGCACGGCCCGTGCCTGTTCCACCGGTGCCTGGTCGGCACCGGTCAGCTGCTCCACGCCGGAGCTGGAGCAATCCGCTCCACCAGTGTTCGGGTCCAGCTCCGGCCAGTAGGGCCAGACCGGACCAGGGGTACTTTGGGGGGTTGGAGAGGGAGCGGGGATCATGCCCGGAGCCGGATCCACCGCCAAGGCGGAGTACCCACCCGGTCCCTCCCCTGTGGTATTTGGTTGGCGCGGTCGAAGTCCGCGCCTTTAGGGGGGGGTACTGTCACGCCCTGGCTCTGGGGACACTTGTATGTTGAGCCAGGGTGTGAGTTTCCTTTGTCGATTCTAGTTGTTGTGTTTCTAGGTTGGCCAAAGTGGTTTCTCAATCAGAGGCAACGAGTGTCAGCCGTTGCTGGTTGTCTCTGATTGGGAACATATTTATTCAGTCTGTTTGCCACAGTGGGGTGTGGGATCTTGTTCCGTGTTGGTTTGTGTTTTGCACCTGTGGACGTCACGTATCGATTTGTTGTTTTGTTCGTGTATCATTTAATAAATAAGTATGTTCACCTTCCACGCTGCGCCTTGGTCCTCTATATCCGACGATCGTGACATTCTTTCCACAGGGCGACAGGGATGCAGTTTAAGCCCCACCCTCTTCAACATATATATCAATGAATTGGCGAGGGCACTAGAACAGTCTGCAGCACCCGGCCTCACCCTACTAGAATCTGAAGTCAAATGTCTTCTGTTTGCTGATGATCTGGTGCTTCAGTCACCAACCAAGGAGGGCCTACAGCAGCACCTAGATCTTCTGCACAGATTCTGTCAGACCTGGGCCCTGACAGTAAATCTCAGTAAGACAAAAATTATGGTGTTCCAAAAAGGTCCAGTTGCCAGGACCACAAATACAAATTCCATCTAGACACCGTTGCCCTAGAGCACACAAAAACTATACATACCTCGGCCTAAACATCAGCGCCACAGGTAACTTCCACAAAGCTGTGAACGATCTGAGAGACAAGGCAAGAAGGGCCTTCTATGCCATCAAAAGGAACATAAAATTTGACATACCAATTAGGATCTGGCTAAAAATACTTGAATCAGTTATAGAACCCATTGCCCTTTATGGTTCTGAGGTCTGGGGTCCGCTCACCAACCAAGAATTCACAAAATGGGACAAACACCAAATTGAGACTCTGCATGCAGAATTCTGCAAAAACATCCGTGTACAACGTAAAACACCAAATAATGCATGCAGAGCAGAATTAGGCCAATACCCGCTAATTATCAAAATCCAGAAAAGAGCCGTTAAATTCTATAACCACTTAAAAGGAAGCGATTCCCAAACCTTCCATAACAAAGCCATCACCTACAGAGAGATGAACTTGGAGAAGAGTCCCCTAAGTAATGGTCCTGGGGCTCTGTTCACAAACACAAACAGACCCCACAGAGCCCCAGGACAACAACAACAACACAATTAGACCCAACCAAATCATGAGAAAACAAAAAGAGAATTACTTGACACATTGGAAAGAACAAACAAAAAAACAGAGCAAACTAGAATGCTATTTGGCCCTAAACAGAGAGTACACAGTGGCAGAATACCTGACCACTGTGACTGACCCAAAATTAAGGAAAGCTTTGACTATGTACAGACTCATTGAGCATAGCCTTGCTTTTGAGAGAGGCCGCCGTAGGCAGACCTGGCTCTCAAGAGAAGACAGGCTATGTGCACACTGCCCACAAAATGAGGTGGAAACTGAGCTGCACTTCCTAACCTCCTGCCAAATGTATGACCATATTAGAGACACATATTTCCCTCAGATTACACAGACCCACAAAGAATTCGAAAAATAAAAATCTAATTTTGATAAACTCCCATATCTATTGGGTGAAAAACCACAGTGTGCCATCACAGCAGCAATATTTGTGACCTGTTGCCACAAGAAAAGGGCAACCAGTGAAGAACAAACACCATTGTAAATACAACCCATATTTATGTTGATTTATTTTCCCATTTGTACTTTAACTATTTGCACATTTTTACAACACTGTATATAGACATAATATGACATTTGAAATGTCTTTATTCTTTTGAAACTTCTGAGTGTAATGTTTCCTGTTAATATTTATTGCTTATTTCACTTTTGTTTATTATCTACTTCACTTGCTTTGGCAATGTTAACATTCGTTTCCCATGCCAATGAAGCCCTTAAATTAAATTGAATTGAATTGAGAGAGTGAGAGAGACAGACAGAGAGAGACTTTTCCTTTGTTGTACGCACCAGAGTGTATCCTAATTAATCTTTCAAATACTTAGTACCTCTTCAGCTACAGTACTAGAGGAAAATGCATAAATCGTTTTCATTTTTGCGATAATGAATGATTAATCTGGAGCACTAGTCAAATAATATAGTCTGGAATAGGTAACACTATTAGATAGATAGAGAGCGAGAGAGAGAGAGAGAGAGAGAAGGAGAGAGACACAGAGCGAGAGCGAGAGCGAGAGCGAGAGAGAGAGAGAGAGAGAGAGAGGGAGAGCGAGAGAGCGAGAGACGAGAGAGAGAGAGAGAGAGCGAGAGAGAGAGACGAGAGACAGAGAGAGAGAGAGAGAGAGAGAGAGAGAGAGAGAGAGAGAGAGAGAGAGAGAGAGAGAGAGAGAGAGAGAGAGAGAGAGAGAGAGAGAGAGAGAGAGAGAGAGAGAGAGAGAGAGAGAGAGAGAGAGAGAGAGAGAAGGAGAGAGACACAGAGAGAGAGAGAGAGAGACAGAGAGAGACGAGAGAGAGAGAGAGAGAGAGAGAGAGAGAGAGAGAGAGAGAGAGAGAGAGAGAGAGAGAGAGAGAGAGAGAGAGAGAGAGAGAGAGAGAGAGAGAGAGAGAGAGAGAGAGAGAGAGAGAGAGAGAGAGAGAGAGAGAGCAGAGAGAGAGGAGAGAGAGCGAGAGAGAGAGAGAGACAGAGAGGAGAGAGAGAGAGAGAGAGAGAGAGAGAGACAGAGAGAGAGAGAGAGAGAGGAGAGAGACACAGAGAGAGAGAGAGAGAGAGAGAGAGACAGAGAGAGAGAGAGAGAGAGCAGAGAGAGAGAGAGAGAGAGAGAGAGACAGAGAGAGAGAGAGAGAGAGACAGAGAGAGACAGAAGGAGAGAGACACAGAGAGAGAGAGAGAGAGAGAGAGAGAGAGAGAGAGAGAGAGAGAGAGAGAGAGAGAGAGAGATATAGATAGAGGTACATATAATGTAGTCTGGAGTAGAAAACACTATACAGTGCCTTCAGAAAGTATTCAGACCCTTGACGTTTTCCACATTTTGTTACGTTACTCAGCTATCTACACACAATACCCCATAATGATGAAGCGAAAACAGGTTTTTAGAAATGTTTGCTAATTTATTAAAAATAAAAAACAGAAATACCTTATTTACATAAGTATTCAGACCCTTTGCTATGAGACTCGATAATTGAGTTCAGGTGCATCCTGTTTCCATTGATCATCCTTGAGACGTTTCTACAACTTGATTGGAGTCCACCTGTGGTAAATTCAATTGATTGGACATGATTTGGAAAGGCACACACCTGTCTATATAAGGTCCCACAGTCAGAGCCCGGACTTGAACCCGATCAAACATCTCTGGAGAGACCTGAAAATAGCTGTGCAGCGACGCTCCCCATCCAACCTGACAGAGCTTGAGGAGGATCTGCAGAGAAGAATGGGAGAAACTCCCCAAATACAGGTGTGCAGCTTGTAGGGTCATACCCAAGAAGACTCGAGGCTGTAATCGCTGCCAAAGGGGGGCTTCAAAAAGGACTGAGTAAAGGGTCTGAATACTTACGTAAATGTGATATTTCAGTTTATTTTTTATAAACTTGTAAAAATGTCAACAAACCAGTTTTTGCTTTGTCATGATTGTGATAAGGTGGTGTTGAAGGAGTCAGGCGCAGGAGGGTAAATCACAGAATAACAGGCTTTAATCCGCAAAATACAGGATTACGCAGAAATGCGTCAAACACACTCCAGGGCACAAAACAGGCGCACTGGAAAATACAAGGCACACGGGAAAACTCCCGTCGAACAAAATACAGGAGCTCCACTAACCTCCACAATAAACAATCACCCACAAGGACAAGGGGGGCAGAGGGAACACTTATACACAGACTAATGATCACCCACAAGGACAAGGGGGCAGAGGGAACACTTATACACAGACTAATGATCACCCACAAGGACAAGGGGGCAGAGGGAACACTTATACACAGACTAATGATCACCCACAAGGACAAGGGGGGCAGAGGGAACACTTATACACAGACTAATGATCACCCACAAGGACAAGGGGGCAGAGGGAACACTTATACACAGACTAATGAGGGGATAGGAACCAGGTGTGTGTAATTGACAAGACAAGACAATCGTGATGATGATGATGATTAGGGCGGCAGTGGTTAGTATTCCGGTGACGACGAACGCGAAGCATGTCCGAACAAGGAGGGGAGGCAGCCTTGGCCGAAGTCGTGACAATTATGGGGTATTGTGTGTAGATTTGATGAGGGGGAAAAAAACAATTGAATCCATTTTACAATTAGGCTGTAACGCACAGGGACGCAAACTGGTGAGGGCCCATTTTAGGCTGGATCCCTTCTTAATATAATAATATGCCATTTAGCAGACGCTTTTATCCAAAGCGACTTACAGTCATGTGCGCATACATTTTTACGTATGGGTGGTCCCGGGGATCGAACCCACTACCCTGGCGTTACAAGCGCCATGCTCTACCAATTGAGCTACAGATGACCACATTCTTGAAATACAGGTTTTAACTGTTAAACTAATTAAACAACCAATAATATAATCTACATGATCAGTCCCTGTGTGTAAAATAAAAAGTGTTTAATGTGATCCAAACTCACAGCTAAAATGTTTAAAGAAATTTAATCCAATGTTATTTGTCGCCTGGACTTTACTGCAAATGACACTCAAGTCTAGAGAAAAAAACAATACACTAATATTGCAGTTAGCCATGACAGCCTTTATAATAGAACGCTTGTGACCACACACATCTAAATATTACACTTGGGGAAAAAACAATCTTAAAGTAGAAATAGAATGAAACAAACAGGCATTCTATTTTAGTGGCCACTAAAGTAGACATCGATCAAGTGCAGAAATAACGTTCACTGAGTAAAAAATAAAATAATCCCCCTTCACTCACACAAAAAGTCTTACAGTATGTCAAGTTCAACACAACAAAAGCAATATCATTGGGCTACACTGCTCATTATTACATATCGTTGGGCTACACTGCTCATTATTACATATCGTTGGGCTACACTGCTCATTATTACATATCGTTGGGCTACACTGCTCATTATTACATATCGTTGGGCTACACTGCTCATTATGACATATCGTTGGGCTACACTGCTCATTATTACATATCGTTGGGCTACACTGCTCATTATTACATATCGTTGGGCTACACTGCTCATTATTACATATCGTTGGGCTACACTGCTCATTATTACATATCGTTGGGCTACACTGCTCATTATTACATATCGTTGGGCTACACTGCTCATTATTACATATCGTTGGGCTACACTGCTCATTATTACATATCGTTGGGCTACACTGCTCATTATTACATATCGTTGGGCTACACTGCTCATTATGACATATCGTTGGGCTACACTGCTCATTATGACATATCGTTGGGCTACACTGCTCATTATGACATATCGTTGGGCTACACTGCTCATTATTACATATCGTTGGGCTACACTGCTCATTATTACATATCGTTGGGCTACACTGCTCATTATTACATATCGTTGGCTACACTGCTCATTATGACATATCGTTGGGCTACACTGCTCATTATGACATATCGTTGGGCTACACTGCTCATTATTACATATCGTTGGGCTACACTGCTCATTATGACATATCGTTGGGCTACACTGCTCATTATGACATATCGTTGGGCTACACTGCTCATTATTACATATCGTTGGGCTACACTGCTCATTATTACATATCGTTGGGCTACACTGCTCATTATTACATCGTACACTTTCTGCCTGTGGACATCTGTTCTACAATGTGCCAGCAGCAGAGCATGAGACCCTCTGTTGGCATAACTGATCTCTTTCAGAGAGTACGCCTGGCATACCCCCTTTCAGAGAGTACGCCTGCCACACCCCTTTCAGAGAGTACGCCTGGCACACCCCTTTCAGAGAGTACGCCTCGCATACCCCTTTCAGAGAGTACGCCTGCCACACCCCTTTCAGAGAGTACGCCTGGCACACCCCTTTCAGAGAGTACGCCTGGCACACCCCTTTCAGAGAGTACGCCTGCCACACCCCTTTCAGAGAGTACGCCTGCCACACCCCTTTCAGAGAGTACGCCTGGCATACCCCTTTCAGAGAGTACGCCTGCCACACCCCTTTCAGAGAGTACGCCTGGCACACCCCTTTCAGAGAGTACGCCTGGCACACCCCTTTCAGAGAGTACGCCTGGCATACCCCTTTTTATCCACCATATTGATAAAGTGAGAAAGAGGGAAAGTGTGTGGTGTTCCTTTCACCTCTATAGTGGCGTCCATCTTAAACCAGGCCCACCTCTATAGTGGCATCCATCTTAAACCAGGCCCACCTCTATAGTGGCATCCATCTTAAACCAGGCCCACCTCTATAGTGGCATCCATCTTAAACCAGGCCCACCTCTATAGTGGCATCCATCTTAAACCAGGCCCACCTCTATAGTGGCATCCATCTTAAACCAGGCCCACCTCTATAGTGGCATCCATCTTAAACCAGGCCCACCTCTATAGTGGCATCCATCTTAAACCAGGCCCACCTCTATAGTGGCATCCATCTTAAACCAGGCCCACCTCTATAGTGGCATCCATCTTAAACCAGGCCCACCTCTATAGTGGCATCCATCTTAAACCAGGCCCACCTCTATAGTGGCATCCATCTTAAACCAGGCCCACCTCTATAGTGGCATCCATCTTAAACCAGGCCCGGCTCTATAGTGGCATCCATCTTAAACCAGGCCCACCTCTATAGTGGCATCCATCTTAAACCAGGCCCACCTCTATAGTGGCATCCATCTTAAACCAGGCCCGGCTCTATAGTGGCATCCATCTTAAACCAGGCCCACCTCTATAGTGGCATCCATCTTAAACCAGGCCCACCTCTATAGTGGCATCCATCTTAAACCAGGCCCGGCTCCAGCTACACTTGTTTAACAAGCAACGCCTCATTTCCACCTAATTCTCTCATTCTGAAAATTAACCACACAGAGGGAAAACATTAGTTCATAGATGGTTAGTTCGTTAGCTAGCTAACTAGTTAACATTTCACACAGATTGCCAGGGTCCAGTGTGCAACTAGCTTGAGGAACGGCAAGGAGTCGTATACCAGTTAATACTATAGCTAATTGGTTCCTCGCGCTAACGTTACCTCATCTGATGCTATAACGTTAGCTAGCTAGCTGTCTGACTTTGTTAGCCAGCTTATTTTCACACCATAAACTCAATAATTTGATCAGCTAAGTTAGCTAATGTTGCGCCAACCATTCTCTGGCTAGCTAACGGAGAACTCGATTTAGCTACTGTAGCAAGATACTTAACAACGCTAACAATTCTTGTTCCACCCCACTTGCTCCCTCACCTCAAACTTTCCAAATGCCAGTTGTTTTTCGGTTGCAGCTCATGAAGTACGCTTCATCACCTTTTCACCTCCGTCTCCAGGCTTCTCACCTACCTCTCCGTTGTCGTTCAGGGGACGCACTGCTACTGCAACTTCTACTGTAACTGCTACTGTAACTTCTACTGTAACTTCTACTGTAACTTCTACTGTAACTGCTGCTGTAACTGCTGCTGTAACTGCTGCTGTAACTGCTACTGTAACTGCTGCTGTAACTGCTACTGTAACGATAACTGCTGCTGTAATTCCTACTGTAACTTCTACTGTAACTGCTGCTGTAACTGCTACTGTAACTTCTACTGTAACTGCTACTGTAACTGCTGCTGTAACTGCTGCTGTAACTGCTACTGTAACTGCAACTGTAACTGCAACTTCTACTGTAACTTCTGCTGTAACTGCAACTGTAACTGTAACTTCTACTGTAACTTCTACTGTAACTTCTACTGTAACTGCTGCTGTAACTGCTGCTGTAACTGCTACTGTAACTGCTGCTGTAACTGCTACTGTAACTGCTACTGTAACTGCTACTGTAACGATAACTGCTGCTGTAATTCCTACTGTAACTTCTGCTGTAACTGCTACTGTAACTGCTACTGTAACTGCTGCTGTAACTGCTACTGTAACGATAACTGCTGCTGTAATTCCTACTGTAACTTCTGCTGTAACTGCTGCTGTAACTGCTACTGTAACTTCTACTGTAACTGCTGCTGTAACTGCTACTGTAACTGCTACTGTAACTGCTGCTGTAACTGCTGCTGTAACTGCTACTGTAACTGCTGCTGTAACTGCTACTGTAACTGCTGCTGTAACTGCTACTGTAACTGCTACTGTAACTGCTGCTGTAACTGCTACTGTAACGATAACTGCTGCTGTAATTCCTACTGTAACTTCTACTGTAACTGCTACTGTAACTGTAACTTCTACTGTAACTGCTGCTGTAACTTCTACTGTAACTGCTACTGTAACTGCTGCTGTAACTGCTACTGTAACTGCTGCTGTAACTGCTACTGTAACTGCTACTGTAACTGCTGCTGTAACTGCTACTGTAACGATAACTGCTGCTGTAATTCCTACTGTAACTTCTACTGTAACTGCTACTGTAACTGCTGCTGTAACTGCTACTGTAACTTATACTGTAACTTCTACTGTAACTGCTGCTGTAACTGCTACTGTAACTGCTACTGTAACTGCAACTTCTACTGTAACTTCTGCTGTAACTGCTACTGTAACTGCTACTGTAACTGCAACTTCTACTGTAACTGCTGCTGTAACTGCTACTGTAACTTCTACTGTAACTGTAACTGCTACTGTAACTTCTACTGTAACTGCTACTGTAACTTCTACTGTAACTTCTACTGTAACTGTAACTGCTACTGTAACTGCTGCTGTAACTGCTACTGTAACTGCTGCTGTAACTGCTGCTGTAACTGCTACTGTAACTGCTACTGTAACTTCTACTGTAACTGCTGCTGTAACTGCTGCTGTAACTGCTGCTGTAACTGCTACTGTAATTCCTACTGTAACTTCTACTGTAACTGCTACTGTAACTGCTACTGTAACTTCTACTGTAACTGCTGCTGTAACTGCTGCTGTAACTGCTACTGTAATTCCTACTGTAACTTCTACTGTAACTGTAACTGCTACTGTAACTGCTGCTGTAACTGCTGCTGTAACTGCTACTGTAACTTCTACTGTAACTGCTACTGTAACTGCTACTGTAACTTCTACTGTAACTGCTGCTGTAACTGCTACTGTAACTGCTGCTGTAACTGTAACTGCTACTGTAACTTCTACTGTAACTGCTACTGTAACGATAACTGCTGCTGTAACTGTAATTCCTACTGTAACTTCTACTGTAACTGCTGCTGTAACTGCTGCTGTAACTGCTACTGTAACTGCTACTGTAACGATAACTGCTAATGTAATTCCTACTGTAACTTCTACTGTAACTGCTGCTGTAACTGCTGCTGTAACTGCTGCTGTAACTGCTACTGTAACTGCTGCTGTAACGATAACTGCTGCTGTAATTCCTTCTGTAACTGCTACTGTAACTGCTGCTGTAATTCCTACTGTAACTGCTACTGTAACTGCTGCTGTAATTCCTACTGTAACTGCTGCTGTAACTGCTGCTGTAACTGCCAAACTGCTTTTCCACTCTCCACGGTCTTTCCAGAGGGTCGTGCTGATGCTGCAACTAGCAGGTTGGTTGTCTCTTCTCTCTTCAGTCATGTGCTGCATTCTGTTGTTATGTGAAAGACTGGCTCAAATCAAATCAAATCAAATTTTATTGGTCACATGCGCCGAATACAACAGGTGCAGACATTACAGTGAAATGCTTACTTACAGCCCTTAACCAACAGTGCATTTATTTTAAACAAAAAAAAGTAAGAATAAAACAACAACAAAAAAAGTGTTGAGAAAAAAAGAGCAGAAGTAAAATAAAGTGACAGTAGGGAGGCTATATATACAGTAAAATAAAGTGACAGTAGGGAGGCTATATATACAGGGGGGTACCGTTGCATAGTCAATGTGCGGGGGGCACCGGCTAGTTGAGGTAGTTGAGGTAATATGTACATGTGGGTAGAGTTAAAGTGACTATGCATAAATACTTAACAGAGTAGCAGCAGCGTAAAATGGATGGGGGGGGGGGGCAGTGCAAATAGTCCGGGTAGCCATGATTAGCTGTTCAGGAGTCTTATGGCTTGGGGGTAGAAGCTGTTGAGAAGTCTTTTGGACCTAGACTTGGCACTCCGGTACCGCTTGCCGTACGGTAGCAGAGAGAACAGTCTATGACTAGGGTGGCTGGAGTCTTTGACAATTTTGAGGGCCTTCCTCTGACACCGCCTGGTATAGAGGTCCTGGATAGCAGGGAGCTTTGCCCCAGTGATGTACTGGGCTCGTACGCACTACCCTCTGTAGTGCCTTGCGGTCAGAGGCCAAGCAGTTGCCATACCAGGCGGTGATGCAACCAGTCAGGATGCTCTCGATGGTGCAGCTGTAGAATTTTTGAGGATCTGAGGACCCATGCCAAATCTTTTAGTCTCCTGAGGGGGAATAGGCTTTGTCGGTGCCCTCTTCACGACTGTCTTGGTGTGTTTGGACCATGATAGTTCGTTGGTGATGTGGACACCAAGGAACTTGAAGCTCTCAACCTGTTCCACTACAGCCCCGTCGATGAGAATGGGGGCGTGCTCGAGTCCTCTTTTTTTTCCTGTAGTCCACAATCATCTCCTTTGTCTTGGTCACGTTGAGGGAGAGGTTGTTGTCCTGGCACCTACACGGCCAGATCTCTGACCTCCTCCCTATAGGCTGTCTCATCGTTGTCGGTGATCAGGCCTACCACTGTTGTGTCGTCGGCAAACTTAATGATGGTGTTGGAGTCGTGCCCTGGCCATGCAGTCATGGGTGAACAGAGAGTACAGGAGGGGGACTGAGCACGCACCCCCTGAGGGGCCCCCGTGTTGAGGATCAGTGTGGCAGATGTGTTGTTACCTACCCTTACCACCTGGGGGCGGCCCGTCAGGAAGTCCAGGATCCAGTTGCAGAGGGAGGTGTTTAGTCCCAGGATCCTTAGCTTAGTGATGAGCTTAGAGGGCACTATGGTGTTGAATGCTGAGCTGTAGTCAATGAATAGCATTCTCACGTAGGTGTTCCTCTTGTCCAGGTGGGAAAGGGCAGTGTGGAGTGCGATAGAGATTGCATCATCTGTGGATCTGTTGGGGCGGTATGCAAATTGGAGTGGGTCTAGGGTTTCTGGGATTATGCTGTTGATGTGAGCCATGACCAGTCTTTCAAAGCACTTCATGGCTACAGACGTCAGTGCTACGGGTCGGTAGTCATTTAGGCAGGTTATCTTAGAGTTCTTGGGCACGGGGACTATGGTGGTCTGCTTGAAACATGTTGGTATTACAGACTCAGTCAGGGACATGTTGAAAATGTCAGTGAAGACACTTGCCAGT